>NW_010416568.1:420-19512 GCF_000710305.1 Buceros rhinoceros silvestris | reverse complement strand
TGAACCTGGCTTAACTTCTGTTGTGCCCTGGCAGGGCCCTGACCCTGTCAGAGGGCAGCAGCCTGCTTACTGCCCCGTTTGTGTCACCACTGTTAGACTGATGGAACAGACACATGTCTAAAGGACCTGCGTGATCCTTCATGGTAACGGTAATACTTCCTTGAAAGGGAAGACTCCCAGACTCTTGAGACTTGCTGTGGGTTTTTCCACTCTCCCTAGCTGTAACATTCTGGGTGTGCTGACTTCTCTGCTTCCTCCTGGTGCTACTATCAATGGTGCTCATCAACAGTCTGAGGACTGTTCGTTACTTCTATGGTTTAAATATTTTTTATTTTCCATTGAATACTAACACAATATATTGTAATGCTCATATACATAAAGACAGCTGTTAGACATTTAGCTTCCCTTTAGAACATATCAAAGCATATAACACATATTATTAACTATGCTAATAATTGTTTTCTGGCCTCAAGTGTATTTTGAATGGCTGTTATCACCCCTTCAAATAAAGTTAAATAAGAAAATTAATAGAAGTTATAAGTAAAATGCAACTACAAACCAATAATACAATTTATCCCTATTTTGGTTTGGTTTGTTACCTTACAGAACAAGGTAACAAACTAAATTTTCTTCTTAGTAGGAACAGTGCATTTTGGAATATTTTTTCATTGAAAAATAAGTAGAAACAAAAAATCTGCAAGTTCTAGACATTACAAGAGACAAAGAAGAAAAGCTACACATGGTGTAATATCCCTTCCAGAGTAGACAAGTGTATATTCTTTTATATTTGTGCTCTATTAAAAATATAATGAAGTAGCTGTAGGAATACAATACAATTCCATTAACAGTTTTTTCTGTCTTAGACATTAACATGTCTGAGCAGCATCAAGGGTCAGCAGTGTCCATTAATAACCTTCAATACTGTCTTCCATAATACTTGTAGTACTTTACATACTTTGTTAGTCATAAACAAAACAATTAGGGAGTGTAGAAAATTCATTACAGCCACAGAAGACAACCAGTCAGCTGCAAGTAACATAGACTTTGCTGAAAGAAATGGATTTTTTAAAACAACATTTTAAAAAGTTATCAATGTATGTATGATAAAAGATTCTATTTTAGTTTTTGTCTGAGACTTCCACTGATACCAGAAGTACCACTGAGCAGAGAACCAGGACAGAATATGGCCATATGCTCAGAGGAGCTGTTAAAATGCCCAGTCTTTGAAATTAGGAAGACACAGCATAGGGAGCCACCTAATGAGACTTTACACTCTTCTACGTTAGGGATTATGAGTTCTGTTCTAAAAATACCCCAATTCCTTATGCAGTGCAATGAAATGCTATACTTGCACAATAAGAAACTGGCTGTAGTCCCTGTGCATCTCCACCTGACATAAATTGACTAGAGAAAGGGATTTTCAAAAGAGAACAGATTTAGATTCAGCATTTTATAGTGATTAGTTGACCTTCCAAAATGACATAGGCATTAAGAACTTCCCAAATCATTACAGTATGACTACAGGTAAAATTTCCCGAAGGAACAATGAAATTGATAACACAGTTGTGCACTTCAGCATATTAACCCAGCAGATTAATCCCTCACCACCCTCCCCTGTACTGTCACTAGTTTTACAGGAATTGTAAAATTCTAGTGACTCACACCCTTGCAGGCTTTTTATCTCTTCCTTTAAATCCAGGAGTAGCAGTGAATTCCCACAAGTCCATCATATTATTTCAGAATAAGTTAACTCAGGAAAACAATCATCGCACTACTATAGCATAGGACATATAGCTGGCTGGCTCCAAAATATAATTCCATGAAATATAACCTTCTCAAGGTACAATTGTGAAGTAATATATTGGGGTATAGTGTTTGTTAAATAAATGTTGGTAGCAGATTAGCAGGGTTATCCAACTCCCCTTACACTCAGCCAGATATCCATAATACGTCCATAATGAGAAGGATACATAGCCATTATCCATATAATTGGATAGAGAGTTCATGTAGGCAAGTATAATGGGAGGAATCAGATCAAAACCAGTACACATCATTCAATAGGACTTTAAGTAAAAGACCGAAACAAAAGACAGGATGAAGTAGAAAACCCTTCACAATTTGCTGGTAGATTGGAGACTGATTGGTTCATGACTTTCTATTTCATTCATTTACCACGCAGGGTGGATTGAAGAAGAGCTGGACTAACTGAGCTGGCAATCACAGATGTCCAGCCAACATTGAGAAAAAAAAAAAAGTAATATTTGGGTTCATTTGGGGTTTGAAATCATGTTCATATAAAAGCTAAAAATTTATAAAACAAACCTGTCAAGCAAGCGATGATTTATTAAGATGACTTTTTGAAATGTATTCATTAAGAAAAATTTTGGAGCTTTCAACTGTGAAATACATTTTTAAATCTTTCTAGTCACACTGTACATACTTGTGGAATAGGTAGTTATTAAGCCAAATGCTGACCAGAGCATAGGCAGCTATGGATAAAAACGCATCAGAAAAATGAACTTATTAGAGTAATATTGTTTACATGGGATTCTTTTATTTTCAGATAACACTTATTATTAAAAACCCCCTCTGTTTTATTACAGAAGCGTACTGTTTAGAACTGGCTTCTTCAAACAGACGTCTTTTTTTCTTAATGATTTTTTTTCTGATACGGATGCTCTCAGCAGCACCATAATGCTCAGCCATTTTGGGGGTTTCTGTGAGTACAGGGAGCAGCCAGCTTGCAGAACCAGCTTGTGCAATTAGCCGGCATGCATAGTATGATAAGTTTTATTTGCCAATCAACATCTGTGAATGTTGGAAATGTTAGACATGTGTATAAACATATGCAGCATTCATGTATCTATTCTGAAGATGGCACAAGGTTGATAACTTCCAGTGAAGTGCAAAGGTGTTTAAAATCAACTTGAGATCTCTTCCTGAGCTGCACCAAATGATCTTCAGCAGCAGTATAGGTTTCTCACAAGTGATACACAAAATATTATTTTAACTTTGAGTTTGTAATAGATTTTCATGCCAAATTCAGACTTGGCATAATTTAACAGATATAAGTAGCTTTCCTGGAGTTGCATATGCTACACCAACTGAGTTTGTCCTGCCACGTTCAAAGTTCCCTGAATTTCGGAAGTATCTGTTAATAAACTTCATTGCAAGATAGTGTTAAAAATTACTTCACGTTCACTAGCTTCATTCAGAATAATGAATAAATTCATTGAAGATTAAATACTTGCAATTACAGTGGAAAGAATTGACAGGGACACATAGAATTCATGCAAGTGATTTGTGACAGTTCAGATATAGAAATGCTGCTGGCTGAAAAACAAGCTGTGCTTCTAGCCTTCAGCACAGTAACAGCTCCAGTGTTACACCAGAGATTTGCTTTGTGCTGCTTAAGCACGAGGAGGAGAAAGACAGACCTTTACATCACCTTTTATTTTGTTGACTTCTTTGTAAATTTTTAGCAAATCAGGTACTTCCAGCTCTACGTAGTACAAAGCCCCATCCTACAACTGTGTAACTGAATCCTCTATCCTACAACCAAATTTATATAACTGAATGCTTTTTTCTGAGTGGAGTCCTGTTTAAATCAGTGAAGCTTCACAGAAATGCAAGGATATATCCAGGCGATAATTTATAGGAGTGTGGTTCAACGCAGTATTTTTATCAAGAATTTCTTGGTATATATAAAACCCACCTGATCCTTGATATTGTGCATCTTCCATGCAGTACGACTCTGCATTGGGCAATGTGCCTTCTGGGGTTTATTTCATATGTGTATAACATATACACAAACAAAAAGTATCACCTGCAAATAATATGTGGAATGTGAAAGACACAAAATGTAAACATTTTATTTGGCAGTTGTTTCAAACAGGTGAATAAATAAATGGAAAAGTACATCTTCATTTTCTTTATAGCAACAGATGCAGTTGCACATATATTTACATATTGTGGATGCAAAGAACAGTTAATTTAATTTCTTTTTGTTAAAAAATGCAACTTCCAACACCAATAGACTTGACAATTAAAGATGAAGATACTAGTAATACTTTATTCTAGCAATCTCAACTTTTAAAGGCATTCATTTGGAAGTAAGATAAGAGAGTCATCATGCATTTAGTTCATTTTGTCCACTTATGGTAGAAAGTCTGATGAAATCTCAGAATTATGAGTGTCATGCGCTTAAGTCAACTATGACATGTTTATAAATCAATGTAGTTCCCTTAAAACTTGAAGCAAAGAGAAAATCTCGTTTATCGATGGAGACATGTATGAAAGATCTTGGTGCCTGTACGTTTAATTCTTGAAACTTCACAAATTTTGCCTTTTCAGCAACCCAATAATAGACTTGAGTGAAAGAATAATCACTTCCAAGAATGGCATATTGATAACTACGTATCTGAAGCGGTTGGAATACCATTGACCCTCGGGATGGCATCCTTTGTAAATCCAGGAATGCTGAACCACCCCATTTCATTACTTTAGAGTCCCCAATAAATCTTGTTAAGCAAATGTATACATCCTCTTTCACTTTGAAATGTTTCACTGCATATGCATCTTCCATATCTTGGATATCAAAACGCTTAACAAATTCATTCGTTCCTTTGTTCCATTGATATATTACAGGTCTCTGGGAACTACTTGACAGAATTAAATGCGGTTTGCCAGATATTTCAAGATACTCCACATCAGTATCTCTGTACCAGGCGTGCAGAGACTGATGGGAATAAAATCCATTCCCATTCCATTTGTAAATTGTAGTGAAACCAGCCTTTGAACTGTCCGCCACAACAAAATACCAGTCTTCAGCAATCTTGAAAGTTTCAATGTCATTGGGTTTTCGGATTTTAAGGATTTCAATATCTTGAATTTTTATAAACTTATTAGCAAAAATATCTCTTTTATATATGTGGGAGCCTCCAAACAGCTGTGCAACAATGACATACAGCTGACTCTCAATAACTATAGGTTTACACACAACAGTTGAAGTACCTACAAAAAGAAAAGTAAAAGACAAGGTTAGCACCACTTTTTGGATCAGCTGTTGTTAATGTTATTTGTCAAGCAGTGTTCATACCTGTAATGTTGTCGTAATTCCTGAACATCACTTCCACATGGTCCCATTCAAGAAAGATGCATTTTCCGGTAAAAGGCTGAGCAATAACCACATGTTCATCATTCATGTATGAGAAAGTGTCTACTGATAGAGATTGGTATGGCAGGGACTGATAAACTTCAAATTCTGCAAAAGTGCACACAACATATGGTAATTACAGAGATGCTTTCCATCCAGTAGTGAAACAACATCTGCTTAACAGATACCAATTTATTACAAATTACAGTATTTCATCACTAGTAAAATTTTCCTGTTGATAAAGGACACTGCAATTTGTTTTTCAATCTTTCTCAATTAAAAGAGGTGCTGTTTTCTTTCCCCGTTCTCCAGATCCTTATTTAACATATTAAAGTCTGAGTAGAAGCTGCAATACAAGACCCCGCTCCCAAGTGATTTGTGTGTCAGACTTACACCTGCACGGAATTCATACTGATTTTAATGGAAGATCCATCCTGTATGCAAACTTTCTGCAAAAATGCACCCTAGAATAAAAAAATATATACCTTTGGCTTTAATTTAGCAAGATTAAATAATTTTAAGCACATTACCTGTAATAATGCAATCAAATTCTTTCAGAGAGAGGCTATTGATTTTGCGCTTCTTATATTCTGGTGGGCTTTCACAGTAAATGTCTTCAACTGTTGCATTGGTGCTGCCCAGCCATTCCACTAACCACTTCAGTTTGCAGTCACAATTAAATGCATTGCCTCTAAGATCTCTACAACAAATAAACAATGCATTGAAAATAAGTATCAACTCGTGTTCTTCCTTGCAGGACAACAACAAACTGGGCTTTTGTTAAGTATATGCCCTCTTGCTTATCCTCTACTGATGCCTTCCTGGCTTCATTTGTCATGACCCATAGTTAGATCTATGTACCAGAACCCACACAGATTTACTTACATTAAGGTAATGAAGGAGAACTTAACTTGATGATCGGCAGGAAATTTTTGTTGATTTCCCCAAGTTTACAGGTGCACAAAAGCCTTCTGACCTGTTGGCCCCATATTTCAGCAGGTTCTTTTGGATTACCCTTTCTCAATAAGAGCATTCTAGATAACAAACCCGTTAGATAATGTAATCTAATGGTCAGCCAGTTGGTATTTGCTATCTCCTTTAGATATATCATTTAAGGCTTTAGAATATACAGTCAAAGGAATTCTGTCCAAGTCTTTCACAGCTGTCTTCAGTCAGATTTCAGATCGTATGTACAGGAACAGGCAAGCGCCAGGACCAGACTGTGTAACCACCTGGCCATGATCAATCATGCCAAGTAGTGCTACCAGATTACACTGACCATCTCCACATCTTAGTACTGCAGCTCTACACTATGAATTCAGTCTACCTGGTTAATACAGGGAGCAGGAAAAGTATGTTCTGTGCTCATTATCCCCAGTCAGGTGAACCAGAATTGTGTGTGGCAAACAGGACATATTTCAGAGAAGCAACTATAGGATTTATCTGTTTCTCTGCATTTTGTATTTTTACTGGTATGTAAGTGCCATGATGATGATGATGAAGTTACATATGTAAGCAAGTTCATGTTTTGGTTTCGTTGCAATTCAATTTAGCATGGGATATGATACTTGTTAAGACACATACTTTGTGATAAAAGAGAGCCTTCCCAGAAATTACTTGTTCATAGAAATGTTACTCCAATAAGAACCTTCAACCCTGCCCTCATGTCATGCTCTCTAAGCATGACACCCCTAAGGATACTTCCTTCTTATTCACTAAGTCTTAATGAATGTGCAGCTTTCTTACATAACTACTAACAATATTACTTATCTTTGTAACTGGTGGAATATTCAAAACTAAAGCAAATTATCAACAACAGTAGACAAAACCCAAGCCTGGACATATTGCGTAGCTTCTACCCATTAGTAAGATCCTGTTACCGGCTATCAGTTTGAATAGTTAGTCAGAATGCCCTCTAAAAGAATCTCTTTATATTTTCATTTAATTAATAGATTGATTAATTAATTGCTTTCTTACACATTTGTTAAAGAATCCAAGCCTTTGAATATGTCTTTTGGAAGAGACTGGAGATTATTATTCGCGAGGCTCCTGTAAAAGAAGACACTTCAGTATCAGTGCTATTTCATGAAATCACACATTTCTCAAGGCGCAGTAGTGGGGGGTGGGGAGGGGGTGTCTTAAGGTAAATAACTCTGATATCTCCAGCACTTAGTTGTAAAAGATTACTTTTAAGAATAGTCTTTACTTTGTGACTTTTTCTTCCATTAAAATGCCATGCCTCTTCCTGCTTTCTGACTCTCCAGCAGCCTTGCAGCATTTACAGTCCTTCATTTAGCAGCATAAAAAGTGCAATCACCTCTGGTGTCTTGCCAACACCATGATTTTAAAACAATTAGTCACAACTAAATCTACTGATGTTTTCCTTTACCAATGCATAGTGTTCATATTACTGCAGTTTCCCCCACTTGCTCCTGTCTCTTCTGGAAGGAAAATCTTAAAAGTAGGTTTCATTTCATTTGACTTAGGTTTAGCTCATAGTTTTTGGAAATATGCAGTAATAGACAAGAAATCGCTGATCAGCATTACTTTCTTTCCTGGAATGTGTGTGTCTGAGTACGTATGTATGAGACCAGGTTAAAAAAAAAAAAGCCATTAATTCCTGATTTTTAATGTGGGGAAAACTCATTTAAATTCAGTGAGTATTCTAGCTAGTTAAAGTGACATGGAAATGTGAGCAGGCTTTGAACAAGCAATATACTAAATTTCAGTCAGACACATCTGTGCGGGTCCACCAAAGGTCTGGGTTCTCTGAGATGTCACTGAGGGCATGACAGGAAAAGAATAATGTTGAAGGGTATAGCTTATGCCTCTTTTGTAGAACAAAATTATTTATTACTTATGAGAAAAAATGTAAATGGAAAGAAATCATTCTACTTTAAGATCCCAGTTAGACTAGTAGCTAGTAAGTTTTAGAACCTCTTGTTTTTCCTTGTAAATATTAAAGTTATTTATTAACGACAGTTCCTCTAGCCAAGCAAAGACACTTGGGCATATACTTGTATTCAAGAACAGGCCCATACATACTAGATCTGCTGCCTCATTTAAAATCACGTGTTTGCCTTATCAGGAATAGTAAACACAGGGTGATGTCATTAGTCCATTCTGGCTCACCACTTTCAAAGTACATCTGATTGTAACAGTATGGTGTATGGGCCATGCGCTTCTCTTACGCTTAATTTTACACTCAAGCAATTCTTTAAAAGTCAGGTAACTCCTATGGAGAAAGCTAAGTAGAACTGCAAGCTAAGGCAGTTTTAATGCCCTATATATTCTTTGTATATTATATGGCAAACTGAAAGGGATGATGTATTTGGAAGCAGCAGTGGTTTTCCACTGCCATAGGAATATGACTGACAGAAAAAATTTAAATAAAGTTTATGAATTTGCCAATTTATGGATGAAAATTGTGCATTTTATATTCCACTGTTAAGAAACATACTTATATATGGCTTGCCTAGATGGTGCTGTATGTGGTATTTGATTTATAACAAGAGAGTAAAGGTTGAATCAAACATGCAGTTAAACTTATGGTTGCAGTTCTGAAAAAAATGCAATTGAAATTATACATTGTGCACAGAAATTATTGTCCAATCCTAACGGTAAGATTTTGACATTAAATTAGTAAATGAGTTAAAAAATGCCTTTTTTCTTTAAGTTTTCTCTTGCAACTTTTTTTGTGTTGCATTATGATAAATACTGGATGGCTCAGTTTAAAATAAGGAGTTAATCACATTATAAAAATGCAAATGTTTGGTTAGCATACTGCATTGCAAAAGTTACGTTGTGAAAATGAAGTGAACAGAATAAATAGAACAAAGTTCATCTTCCCTAACTTCATGGAACTCATTTGTATGCTTATTTACTATGATTCTTTTTAATAAGTACACAAGTACTCTCCTGTTTCTTAAATAAGAAATGCCTCAGGGTGCCAAATGACATTCTTAACATGTATGTGCGATTTTCCCCAAAGGGTGGGGAGTGGTTCTGCAACTAGATTAAACATTCAGTGGTTCATAAGCCTGCCTCTGCAGTTATTTTCTGTAAGTTTCTCATTGTCTTCATGAATAATGCTCCATGCACAACAGCAGCATCATGCACAACAGCAGCATGATGCACAAATCTGTGTTCCAAAAATGTGCATGCAAAGCACAGGCAAACCACAGTGGCTCCTCAAATGTGGCTCTGTATTTTGTACATGTTTTCTCTTACAAAACTTCTGAAGCATCCCCAGAAAACAACGTAGCAAGCAAGACAAGATGTTACTCTTGGACTGTATGCTCTGTGGAGAAGAAGCTGTGCCTTCCTCTGTGTTAGGAAAGCAATTTGCTCACTGGCAGCAACAGCTACTAAATAAGTAAATGAATATAATAAATAATGTAGTGGGCCAATTTGTGAAAATAAAGCTATTCATGTGCATAAACATTTTGAAGATAGGGTCCCAGCTATGAGCCTTACCCAATTATCTGTCTTTTTAAACAATACTATAATTATGCCTACACCTCTAATAACGGGGTTTATGGGATGTGCACAGCCTGTTTATATACCTTTCTCCCTCTTCTCTCTCCTTCCTCTTCGTCAGACCTAGAGCCATTCTCTAAGCAGCCTTATCTACCCGAGTCGTCACAATAGGCTTGGTTTCAGCCAGCTGTGAGCCTTGTCCGTTCTGACCAAAAAGGGAATAGTAAAGTGTTTTATGGTACATTGACTATGTGGAGAAGGATGTGGTGAATTGCAATTCAACTGTCATATTTATGCATTAACTGTTTAAGATGGAACCTTTGCTTTCTCTCCTGTCAAAACATATGAAAGAAAAAGTTAAATGACCCTGTTTCAAAACCCTCTTGGAGGTTATTGTGTTAAGGCCAAAAGGTCAGAATCCACTCCCCTTGCCTATGACACACACCCCAAGATACATCCTTCAGCATGCAAATGCTCAGAGCTGGGTATAAACCCATTTCGGGCACACTCCAGATGTTTTAGCTTCCGTTTTTTACAGTAGTTTTGTATTTTTAATCTTTTCTTACAGTACACATTGTATTTTCAATATATTTATTGCTTGCTAAAATAAAATCGTTGTTAAAAGATAAATTATGTAAGATAAGAGACAAAGCCTATCTAAAAACTATCTTGCTAGCTCAGAGCACAAGGATGCTGCTCTTGTCTTTGCCATGGAATGCTACAGGTGTTTTGTTGCCAGGGTGTGTCTCACCTGCTGAGTACAGCATGAGAAATGCCTCCGCTGGCGTGAGCATGGCAAGCTGTGTTCGTTAGCCACGTTAGCATCCAGAGTGCCTTTGACTAATTTCCCCTCTCGACTAATGCAGCAAGGGTGCTGCAGTGTGTCAGAGGGCAAGGGCTGGCCGTGTTTCCAGGATAGCCGTAGGGCCGAGCAGCACCACGAGGAATGTTAAGCAGACATTGATGTCAGTGTGTGACAGATCCAAACTGTGGGATGCTCTTGCTTGTGGGCAGGAGAGGACAGAATGCAGTGCAGAGCTTTGAAGCCAGTCCTGCTGGAGTCTAAAAGCTGCTATGCCCTACAGTTAAGTGGAAGAAGTAAGTCATAATAAATGCACTTTGTTGCAACTCTTCTATTTAAAATTGTTCAAATTTCAAATTTGTTGTGGTCTAATTCTACTGGATACGGTTAGTGGCTGAAGTGAACACAGGTACACACAGTGATGGCCCGTCCTGGGAATGACTAATATTCTCCCAGTTCCACACCAGACTGGGATACCTGGGAAGAGGAGCATGTCCACCCCTCAGCCTCTCACCACTGTGGCACCTCAGTGCTGACCACAGCTCCCACCTTCCTCCTCTCCAAGTCCCAAACCGGGACTCACCTCGTAAGTGCCAACTTTCCCACTTTCCCACTCTGCTTTCTCGCTGCTCCTACATGCTCAGCTGGAAATACCCAGTGCTCCGAGCAGAGAAAGTCAGGGAGCTACTGCCAAACACGTACTGTCTGGAAGCTGTTTGGGTCCTGGCCTTCTACAAATACCACAATTTGGAAGTCTTTGGTGGAAACACAAAGATTAACATTCTAATTCAATGACTATTAATACCACTTAAACAAATGTGAACAAGCTATATATCAAAATGCAAAATTCAACAACACAGTGGTTCAGTTACTGTATTAAATATACCAAGTAATATATTCAACCACTTTACTTACAGGTGAATTAAAGATTTCAGTCCTCTGAAAGTATTTCTTGAAATTGACTTAATGCTGTTGTTCTCTATGAACCTGTAACGGGTCGTAAAGTCATTCTGGTCAAAGCAAGGCCTGGAACTTGGAAGCCCACCCACTCTATTCAATAATGCCAGGAAATATACTTTTGTCCACTCACAAATATTCTAGATGAGGAAGGCCCATGAAAGCATCATCACTAATAACATCGAAAGTGTTGGACGTAAACAACCTGTGTAGAGAGATGCAAAGCAAAAGACCATTAGGTTGTTAGCATCTTTAGAAAGTGGTTCAGCAAGCCATGGTTGGCCAGATATCCACTGCCTGCTTTCATGGTTTTGTCTGTGCAAGCACTACAGAACTGTAAGACTGATACAGTGCACCACAGTCTGGTGCAAAGGGAAGGACCCAACAACTAGTTGCTTTGCCTACTGGGGCCATCTGATAAAATTCCATTGACTTCTGTGGGATTTAAACGTGGGTTTATCGTGCCAGTAAAACAATGGGATTGTACAAGTGCCACTGGATACATACTTGGACAACAATTAAATATTCAAGTACTACAGAGGTCTAAATTGTCTTGAAGAACACTTACTTCAGATGGCAACACAGGGAAAGGATCCAGCTGGTTAGTCAGACATCAGGCTGAATTTGCACCACTGACAGGCAGGAAAATCCCTTAACTTACAACTTAAACTTGTTAGCATATTTGACCTGAGGGTACTGAGAAGTTACTGAGAAAAAAATGGAAAATCTCTTAATTTAGTCAGTATTCAGAACTATTTTTAACACCACATTATACTTGCTGGAGATAGCTCTCAGAGTGTGCATGTATTTTTCATACATCTACCAGTAAAAATACGAGCAACACATTTAATTTTATGTAATTTTGTAAGCAGTGGAAGTGGTCTAGCATTGATTTTTCCAGCCTTATTTATGCTTATCAGCCACATTTGCATTTGTCCATTTTAATTCAGCTCTGGAGAGCCACACCCTTAAGATGGTGAGGCATTGTCAAGTATGATGAACTTTACTTCACCCCTATCTAGAATACTAGATGCACATCTATATTTTATTCAGTTGGACCTGATGGATAAATAGATTTACACTATGACATCCTTAGGCATTCAGGAATGCAAGATTTCTAAGAATGATTTAATACAGTTAATGAGTTAATCTTTATTTTTGAAGTTTGCATTAAGAATAAATTGGACTTGATTTATTTTCTCACTTGGCCATTGCAGACTGTGCTTTTTCCACTTTAAATATGTTCCTTTCTATGTATGAAAAATAAAAGCAAGAAATTCTTTCTTTTTTTTTTTTTTGTTAGAAGCATACTTCTCTTTCTTAGAGAAAATAGTATTTTTGTAAAATCTCTGAATCAGAAGATAAATTTAGTAAATCTGCTGCCTGCAACTAATTTTACTTTTCTGATGTGATTTCACTGCATAATTTTCCCTTGTCTGCTCTCTACCCTCCTTGTGATTTAAAGAACAGGGTGGTATCTCTTTAAATAGTATAGCCAGGCTTATAGCACAGGTCTTGCACTTGGTGAGCTCATTTGCCTCCCATCTCATACCTCCCCCCAGTGTCTGTATCACGTGTTTGATGCACAAAGTGGCTTTTCTCCCACTCTCTGACCCCAAACACCAGATTTGCTTGATCTGTGACCCACCAGCTAGCTACTTCTGGGATCAGGGGCTGAAGATACGGCACTGTAGCTAGGGACTATACTGCTTAGCAGGAACTGTATGTACACTGCTAGCAGGCACGGATCCTGGTGCCATGATTACCTCCCTTCTTTCTATGGGCTTTCATGTCATCACTTTATAAGGGCAGCCTCAGCATGTTGCTAATACACAGAGTTATGAGTGCTGGAGATGAGAGCAGGGAGATCTTCCCTACAGTTACGGAACACTCCTGCTGGCACTTCACTGCAGTGTGTAGGTCCTTTGTATTTTTGTGGTCACATGAAAAGCACGGAGCGCACCGTCCACACTATTCAATAAGAAAAGATCTCCTGGCCTGGCACTTACAAGTAGTGTTTATCACAAGACTGATTTTTCTAGAGACAATTGCCACTACTAGTAAAAATAGTAGAAAATAATAATAGCAACGGATACATTCCACACTCAGCAATGTGTGGCTGGCATACTGGAGATTCCAAGTTACATTGTTGGAGACTATTACACAGAAATACAATAGGCTGCTAAACCTTGTTATTGGCTAAATTAAACCTACCAATACAGTTATAATCATGAAAAGCTATAACTTACTGTAATTTTAAATTAACCTGAGTTTTCCATTTCTTATTTCCCTGACTACCTTCTGCCAAAGGTAGAAATTGTTCTTTCCCACATACAGACTGCAGTATTGGCCCCTTGCATCTAAGGTCTGAGTTTAAGGACTCATTTGCCTTAGATCAGCAGCCTGACTTTCCAAAGATGGCAAGCAGCTCAGTTACCATGTTAGAAATATATCTGGAAAACTGTTCAGCAGTATTTTTAGAAATGCTATGTAGCAGAAGTAAATAATCCGTGGATTTTTTGCATGATTTTAACAGATCTCTCATCAAAGCCCATAATGGGACAAAACCTGCTTTTCTAGGGTTGGAGCTTTTGTTGAAACATTGATTAGCAGCATCTTAGAACGTGTGTTTCACTGAAGTATACAACAGATCATGCAAATTATTATCATTACAAAAATGCCAAAAGCCATTGTCAGAGACACAGACCCCACTGTAATAACTCAAAATAAAAAGACCGTGTCTGTTCTACACCACTCTGTGCAATTCTGCCTCCCCTGCCAGTGAGATCGCTAAGTGTAGGTGGCATATCGTAGCCAAGAGAGACGATGTCCTACTCACTCTCCTCAGATACAAGCTCCACCACTGCTTCTATTTCTTTTTTCTTTCCTTTGACAGGCCCATTGCAGGAATTAGATGAAATGTGTCCCTTTTGTGATCTGTGACCACCTGGGAAAAGCTTCTCAGGAATAAAGCACCATGGAAAAGCTTTCAGGTTTCCATAGTAACTGCATTTACCTATTTACCCTGTATCCAAAATTGTACAGTATGTCTGCACCTCCTTATCAGCTCCACTTGAGGTAGCAGAGTACAGCTAGGGTCAGGGCTTCTGCTATCAGTGCACCAGCAGTTTGATCTAACAGCCATAGGGCTCCAGTGTATCACCACCACCTCTGACCACATCCAGAGTGCACGGGAACTCATTCTGGGACAGAGGTCTGACTCCGGTTTTGATCACATCAGGGAGTCTGTCTTGACGGATTTCTGAAACAAATCTGGGTGTGTGTCAGGCTGGCAGCACATCCACTATAAACAGTTCAGGTTACACCCCCTCTACCTCCGTATAGCTTGCAATTATATAATCGTATGCCCACATTTCTAGGAAAGCCTGTGATCTTGTAAAAATCCTATATAGAAAAACATCTCCTATTTAAACATCCCAAAATATTCTCTTCCTGCGTATACCTCATCGCAGTATTTCATTGTGAAATAGCTGCTTAAATTTTTTAATGGAAAGAAAATAATCATTGCTTTTGAGTTTTTTTCTGTAAGAACATGAAATAACAAATAGGGTCAAATCCAGGCACTACGAAGGCAAAACTCCCACTGGAGTGACTAAACTTCCACAGAAGTCAATGTCAATTTCACATGGAAAAAGACTCCAGCACCTGTCCCACTGCAGTGAAGGGCCTGATCTGAGGGGTTCTGAGCTCACAGCCGATGGGAGTTGGAAACGGGCAGCTTTATATGGGGATCAGGCCCCAGGACTGCAGAAAAGAAACACGAGTAGTTGTTGCAATGCTCAAGTCCCTACTGTAATATTAATTAAAGTATGATGAAGATAGCATACGTTCTGTCACCAAACACTTCAGCACGTAATCATTCAAAGTAGCGCTGACAACAGATAGCCTTGCCAAATACTAAGTAGATACACTTTGAAAAAATTAAACATGCACTATCTTTCAAATTGCTGAAAAGTATTGTATTTTATCATCTAATGAATCTTCTCTTGTTGTTTCTTATAAAATTAATACCGAGACACTTTATAGAATATTTATGGATACATATACATTTCATAACAAAAACTGTATCATATAAAAATTTCTCACAGAAGCTGCAGAGATGGTGTGAGCAAAAAACTCCCTTCTGGGATTTTAGTAAAAGCAGATCTCACAAAGGATCTGGAAAGAAGAAAAAAACAACCTTATATTAATGTAGTCTCATATATCCATGGTTATAATACTGATCTGGTCATCACAGAGCAATTTATTTATATAAGTAAAAAAAATAAAAGGCAAAAAAACCAATGTTACAGGTTTCATGTAGTATAGAAGAAGGTATAAAATGGGATGTGTGCACATACACAGACAGACAGACAGATGAAAGAAATGTAAAAATCAGGATTCAAGGATGCAGCACAATTTTAACACATAAGCTGATGATTCTGAATGCTGAAGGTACTCCCTGCAGCAAGCATCCTTCTGTATGCACTGAAAACACCACACATTCTAGTTCATTTTAAATCATAAATTAAATAACCAAATGCTTACAGCCCTTACAGTGAGATAACATCAGGCGGAATGATGCGAGGAATAGATCTGGCATTTTCACATAAAGCATTATCTTTGGTACAAGTACACCAGGCAGGACATTTTGGCTTCACTGTTTTCTTCCCTTCAGTCAGCAAAAGCACAGATAAAAGGCATAAGAAATAAGCAATTCTTCTAAAGGGTCTGCTGGCATTTCCCATTCTTTTGATCCGCTCTCGTTCCAGCCAGTTGAAAGAATATCCCAAAACATGAACAGGGGTTCTTTATTCAGCCATTGGATGTCTTTCTATAAGTCCAGGTCAATATTTGTCTCTGCTTTCCCAACCCCTTTTCTTTCTCTTTCACTCTGTTTTTGTAGACAGAAACCTGCAGCTGATCTGTATGTTTCCACTCACTCAGGCAACGTACTGCTCAGAGAAGAGACCTGCGAGGTGCTGTAAGATGGGGAAAATCCAACCGGCTGAAGGAAAAAAAAAAAAAAAAAAAAAAAAAAAAAAAAAAAAAAAAAAAAAAAAAAAAAAAAATGACTTGCATCACCACAAAAACACTGAGCACAACACGGCATTAGATTGCAAAGTGATGTAACTGAGAAATACACTGCTTTCTGTTTTCACAGGGAGGCCCTTTCCCTGTTACCAAAAATAGTACAGCATTATGTTTTGCTGGTGGGTGGGTGAGTGGGTGTGGGGTGGAGTGTATGTGTGGGGGGGAGAAATCAGTCATCTCTTACTGGATCCCTACAACCTCGTGAACCTTTGAGAATTATGCTTCACATATTGCAAGCAGCAGAACTAACGGCAGTATCCACAGGAAAATGAAATCAAGTGAAGCCATCAAAAGCATTGCTGCAAGAGCTGTTAGATTAATTTTTATCCTTAGCCCTTATTGCACATATTTGTACCACTGAAAAACAAGCTGCCACACATGGAAAATATTACGGAGAATGCCTACAACTGTCATTCCTAAACAAAATATTTTCTCATGCAAAATAAACCCCAACTCCTCTTCTTGGGGGGGGGGGGGTGTTGTTGTTTTGTTGGGTTTTTTTAGAAAATTATTTGTTGCATGTTTTCTGAGCTAGTTAAATTAAGTGGATCAAGCACCGTTCAAAATGGACAACCTTAATTAAAAGTTCAAGTTTAAAAATGTATTTGCTTGGAGACTAGTTTGATCATTTTAGATGGAAAAAAGAAAATTGATATTTAAACACCAGCAATGTTAAATCTGTAGTTAAGAATGGACCTTCTCTGAAAAGTGACAGGACGGGGACAGATCTTGATGGTCATAACGAGTTTTTACAACACTGCCTGGAGGCTGCAATTGAAATGAGTGCTAGGTGCAGTATGAATACTCTGTAAGATGCAGTCCTCAGCCAGAAGACTTTACAGTAAACTACATTAAATATTTTATAGGCCGCTTAAGCAGCCCCTCAGTGTTGTTATATAAGGAATGGTAAGACAAAACCAATGAATGCCAAATAGCTGAAAAGCCATATGGGATGATTTTATTTTTTCCAATACCGGATTGCTATTAGAAGAGTTTTGCAAACTTTAATAGGTCTCGACATTTCCCCGTCAGACTGGCAGCACTGTTCACGTTACAGAGATCACAAAGCCTGCTAGGGTCAACCTGATGTACAGCAGTTTAATAGAGTCGTGCTCACTATTGGCTCCTTCATGGAGACGCTGACTGGAGGCATTTGATCTCCTGATGAGGAGCTCTCTCATGACTTCTGGTTACTCCTCTGATTCTACACGGCCACCTGGCTCTGGCCCATTGCCTCTGCTTTCATGGGCCATGTCTGACTTCCTCAGGCCCCATGCCAGCAAGACTCCAGTGCATACCCAGATATGGGTGTCCAGCAGAAATTGCATATGCTGTGGGTGAAAGATGACAAAGGGGAACAACAGCCTGCAAAACTGCAAGAAACTGTTATGGACACTAGGCAGGACCCCAACGTTGCTGAATCCTTGCCTGGATAGTGGCTCAGGTCTTCTCTCCGGTTTGAGAGGAAACCCACAGAGCTCACACCAGGTGCTGGAACTGCATTGTCTGAGGTACTGGGGATGGCCAGAAACATCCAGAAAGCTTTTGGAGGCACAGGGCTACCTCCAAAGGTTCTTCTGGGAGAGGACTTTGGTGCCTGTGTATTGGCACACTCCTCGCCAGGCACCTGTGCCTGCAGAAGAGGGCAGCTCGCACTTTCTCAGCTCCCTTGCTCTCTGTGGTGTGTTTTTTTAAAGCTCTTTATTAATTTAAGTGCGGGGCCATGTTTTTGCTCTTAAGGAAATGTTCCCTGTCAGCAGTCTCTCCTGAAGCACGATTGACTTCAAGTCAGGGTGATACAGAGCTGCGTTATTTCTGAGCCCTTCCACCTTCTGTAAGAAAATGGTGCAGAATTACAGTAACCAAAACACTGAAACAATTATAAAGCAAATGTCGATGCCTTCCCCTGAGTACAAAGGTTACTTCTTGCTCTGGAAATGATCTAATTGTATGACTGAGGAGGGAGCGGATTTGTGGGACTTGCATAAGTAGGGTACACCATCTTCTCCCCTCCAAGATGTCCAAAGGCACAGACTTTGGTGAGGTGAGAACAGAAAATTCTCTAACTTTTTTTCTCAAAGAGAAAAGGCTTGTTGTTATTTGTTTATTCCTGGCAAAGCTACCCATTGCCATGGCAATATTTTGCCATTGATGGTGAAAACCCGTGTTTCGTTTCCTTTGGCTCATTCACTGAAATCCACCATCAATTACTTAGGCATTTCTTTTTAGTTAATACTCCAGCCACATTGTGAACCTCGAGAAAACTTTGCAGTGTAGTGGTTTTTTGGTAACAAAAGCACATTCTGCAGCAGAGCAGTAACCTGACTGCAGTTTTGTCCGCACAGAGAACTGCATGGAAGTTAGTGTTCTATTCCAAACCACACACCAAAACAGCCCCTTTTGCCAAAATTGCAAAATATTATGAATATTTAGAACGGCACTCAAAAGAGAAGCAGAAATCACATTTTCCAGGGTCTTTTTGTGCCAAGCTCAGCCCCTCATTTCTTGCCATGCAGAAGTTTAAAAACGAGCTGGTTCATGGACGTGCAGTGGCATAGCTGCTCTCCAGCCATGGCAACACGTGGCTCGCCCTCTACCCGTGCCA
>NW_010416568.1:0-322 GCF_000710305.1 Buceros rhinoceros silvestris | reverse complement strand
CCTCGCCCTCCCCCCGCCCCCCCGCCGCTCTGGCGAAGCGGGCAGGCAGCGGCCTGCTGTGCCCACATCCCAGCGCCTGCCTCTGGGTCTTTCCCAGCTTGTTTTTGCTGGTGTTTCAGGTACTGATTAGGCACAGCGTGATTCAGTATTTATTTATTTTCTTTCAGCAAGGTTCCAGCAGGGGGGATGAAGGAGTTGCGACTTGCATTGCTCGGTCTGCTTCCCGTCATTTGACGATGTTTTAGCCGAAAGATCTTCGCCTTGCCGCGCACCGGGAGGTGCTCGCTGGCAGACATGTTCCAGGGATGCGCTGTGCTTCTGG
>NW_010416567.1:503-1062 GCF_000710305.1 Buceros rhinoceros silvestris | reverse complement strand
GCACCGACGGGCCCCAATAAAGGGAAACTGCCGCCGCCTCCGGGCGTGCTCAGACCTGGCGTGCGCGTGACTTGTGTGTGCGGCCCGACACGCGTGTGCTGCTCGACGTGCGTGTGTTTCCTGACAGTGGTGGTGTCCCTGACACACGCGTGCTGCCCCAACACGTGTGCTGCCTGACAGATGTGTGTTTCCTGACAGTCGTGGTGTTCCCGACACGTGTGTGCTGCCACACACGCATGTGCTCCCCAGCACGTGTGCTCCCTGACAGACGCGTGCTCCCCACCACATGTGTGCTGCCCGACACGCGTGTGCTCCCCAGCACACATGTGCTGCCCAACACACATGTGCTGCCCGACGCACGTGTGCTCCCCAACACATGTGTGCTGCCCCACACGTGTGCTGCTCGACACGCATGTGCTCCCCAGCACACGTGTGCTGTCTGACACGTGTGTGCTGCCCAACACGTGCTGCCCAACGCACGTGTGCTGCCCAACACACGTATGCTGCCTGACACGTGTGTGCTTCCTGACACACATGTGCTCCCCAGCACGTGTGTGCT
>NW_010416567.1:0-334 GCF_000710305.1 Buceros rhinoceros silvestris | reverse complement strand
TGTGCTTCCTGGGACGTGTGTGCTCCCCAGCGCATACAGGCTTCTACTATGCGGAGGCGGCCAACACGTGCGTGCTCCTCGTACACATGGAGTCTCCGACACATATGGGTTCCTGACATGCGTGTGTTTCTGACATGTGCGTGCTCCTGACACGCGTGTGCTCCTGACACGTGTGTGCTCCCGACACGTGTGTGGTCTCAGCACACGTGTGCTCCCCAACACGCGTATGCTCCTGACACGTGTGTGCTCCCCAACACGTGTGTGCTCCCCAGCACGTGTGTGCTCCCAACACACACGTGCTCCTGACACGTGTGTGCTTCCCGACACGCGTGTG
>NW_010416566.1:0-5399 GCF_000710305.1 Buceros rhinoceros silvestris | reverse complement strand
GCCGCCCCGGGCGCGGAGCCCAGCGCCAAGCAGCCGCAGCAGCAGCAACAGCAGCCAGAGCCCCCTCCGGCCCCCTCCTCCCGCGAGGAGACGTGCCACTTCCTCAATGCTATCTTCCTCTTCCTCTTCAGGGAGCTCAGGGACACGGCCCTGGTCAGGAACTGGGTCACCAAGAAGATCAAGGTGGAGTTTGAGGAGCTTCTCCAGGCCAAGATGACAGGGAAGGTGCTGGAGGGGCTCAGCCTCAGGGACGTTTCTCTTGGCAACGTCCTGCCCGTCTTCAAAGCCATCAAGCTCATTCGGCCAGTGGTCTGTAACGAAGAGGGCTGCCCCGAGGAGCTGGGCTTTGAGGTAGACCTGGAGTACAATGGTGGCTTTCACTTGGCCATTGATGCCGACTTGGTCTTTGGCAAGTCAGCCTACCTCTTTGTCAAGATCTCTCGGGTGATGGGGAAGCTGAAGCTGGTCTTCACGCGTCTGCCCTTCACGCACTGGTCCTTCTCTTTCATGGATGACCCTGTGATACTCTTTGAAGTGAAGTCTCAGTTTGAAGGGAGGCCTATGCCGCAGCTCACATCCATCATTGTGAACCAGTTCAAGAAAGTTATTAAGCGCAAGCACACCTTACCCAATTATAAGATCAGGTAAGATGACCTGAGTCCTCAATGGTACTTTGATTGGAGTGCATTAGCATTGCTGTTTTGCACTTCGTGGGCAAAAAGAGATTTCTGTTGGCCCTGCTACATTGGGGGTACTTGCACATTGCTTGTCTCATATCAAAAGCTTTCCATGAAGGTGAACATTGGGTTTTGTTTGTAATAGGTGAAGAAGCTGTTGCACAGTGACCTTGTGACATGCCTTGAACTATGTGTAACTGAATGGCAGAATTAAGTAGGTATCAAAGATTTTGGGATTCTGTCGGGTGTCCAACAGCATGACCACGATACCTCTCTTCGGAAGAGGTAGAAGAAGGGTGCTGTGGACAGCCTGTGGGTTTGGGATGTCCTCTCAAAGCTTCTGCCACTGGTGGGCCAGCTGGGCAAGACTTGTGGCTTATGCTTATCTGTAGAGGTAAGGTGGTGAAAGTTTGCTCTCCAGGGAATATTTTTGAGATCCCATGATAGGTGGTGCCCTCTTCCTTTCTGGTTGGGTGAAATCTAAAAGCTGGTAAGAGAAGTATTGCTACTATTGTGGTAATTATAACTTTGGTGGACCTCTTGGGGTTTTTTGTCGTCTTCTGGTAAGATAGTATGTTTTCTTTATAAATGCATACAATGGAGCACAAGCTGCATTGTGTAGTGGATATAATGAAATGTTCAGTGGCACTTCTGTAGCAGCGGTGGCATCTTTGATTCCACCCTTATTTCTGATTAAAACATATTGAATGTCTTACCACTGTTCAGATACCATTTTCCCTTCCTGTCATGTCTTACTATTAGGATCTCATGTTTCCTTTCTCTTATTCTTTGTAGCTTGTGTCATGTGTTAAGTAAGGTGTTTTGTTTTGTTTACCACATTCTTCTGCAATAAGACTTTTCTCTGAAATTTGTCAGAGATGAGTAACTGAAAGTGCCTATTTGAAGTGTCATTAGCTTCACAGTGATGTAATTTTTAAAGCCTTTTCACCTGTTCTGCTGCAGTTGAATTTATGAGTTGTCATGAAAGTGGATGTGTAAAAATATCTGAGATTTGGAAAGCCCTGATAGGGCAATAAGTAGTTCCTTGAGTAAAGTGGTAGTCCTTCCAAAGTCTGAAGTACTGAACTGCTTTCCAGAAGAGGGCAATCTGTGGGCAGTGGGGAAGCTGTCAAGAGCAAACTTGCTTCCATCCTTTCACTGTGTTGGAAGGAGACTGAAGCTGTTTGTTGACTGTGGAGAAGAGCCTGAACGGGTAGGCTGGGATAGCAAGGTCATGGAGCAGAGTGAGCACTCCTGGCATGCTTAGAAAGAGCAAGTGGAGTAAATGATCTTTACACATTTTAGGCAAGTTTTTAGGGTGCTTGTGGAACCAGTGATGATGTGCTTCTCCCCTTCAGTAGTGGAAGGCATCTTCATTTTTCCCCTGGGAGGTAAACCTGGACAGTAGGTCATTCTCATAATTTAGTTAGAGGTAATGAATTTTCCAATATTTCTCAAACTTCCTGTGCCAGAAAGAATGGATGAGGCATGCGTGATCCATGTGTTAAAGGGACCGGAGGAGAAAATAAGGGAAGAAGTGGAGCACAGTGTTTGGGACAGAAATGAGTAGAAGTGTGAGGATAGAAGGTGACACTGAGAACAATATAGTTAGCGTAAATTATTGTAGAACTAAGAAGAATGAACTGTTTCTTTAAAAATATTCTCTTTTAAGTTATAAGTAGTTGGGAATTTGTGAATGCTTGAGCCATGTCATAGCTGGTTTTCACGCTGAGTAGTAGGCCAATAGCACAGGGTGGCAAATGTTCATTGAAACAGCGTCCAACTCTGTATATAGTCCTTTTGACCTTTAAATTTTATGCCATGTTCTGAACATGTTGTTCTGACCCAGTGTGTAGTGAAGGGGGAAGGTGGGACATCAGGCTTAATGAGCATTAATGAAGCTGTCTTAAGGAGGGAAGTTGGGGTCATCCTTATCCTGTCTGCAGCTTTGCCTTTAAAGCTTCAAGTGGGAACCTTTAGCTGTCCACAGGTGCCCGAGGCTTTGTGCAACACAGAATGAAAACACGTTTTCTCCACCAGTGTGTCTCAGATGAGTTTATGCAGGTAGATCCTTAGACAGCAGAACTTGGTGACGGCTGAGTAGCAGCAATACCCTCTTATGTGCTGGCATAGTTGAGAATTGAGACGTTCTGGAGAACTGATTTGGAAAATAAAGCTCTCTGCTGGTAAGATGCAAAAGTTGTTATTTGTAATAGAATCTGTAAGAATACATTGGCTTGGGGTTATGGTATATTAATATATTTCTTAGCAAAGAATGTATAGGAAGAAGTAAGGAATGTTCCACAGCTGCCTAATAACCTGTTGCCTTACTTAAAGCTTAGAAATATCTCATCCACAGGGAATGTGCTTATCCTCTCCCCATTTCTCTCCTGTGGCCTGTGTGCCTTTTGTTTAAGTACATAGTCAGCATTTGCTTCCATGTGTAGTTCTAAACCTTTTTGATGTCTCCCTGCAAGTAACTCCCCCCAGGTAACTTTGTAAATAAGTCTTTGGATAGCAGTAATTACAACCTTGGAAACTAGAGCACTTGGAGTGCAAGGAGTTCCCTTTGCAGGTGGTTAGAAGGAGTGCTCTGTTACCCTGTTACCTTCCAGGCTGAACTTCACAAAGGAGTTTTATCTTGATTGAAGATGCTAAGTAGCATTAAAAAAATTAAGATATGCCATTTTAATTGTCTTGTATAAATCAACTTCTAGAGGTTATTACTTGGTTGTGAATGGCATAAGATGAGAACTTTTGCCAATAGTTGATTTTGAGCATCCTATAACTAAATTTGTGTAAAGCAGATCCCCCTTCCTCTGTTATTTAATTGTAAAGTACTGCATTAAAAAAAGTGTCTTCATGTGTGTACTGTCAGCTGCTACAGCCAAATCACTACTCGCATGCTTTCCACTTGTGTACAAAGTTTTATGCAGCAAAGCAGTGATTAGTAAGATCATTTTCTTTTGTGTCATCCATTGCTAGGAGTGGCTTTGTGTGATGTGCGTGGCTGTAGCTTAATAGTGAAAGAAAGCATCTTGCATTCCTGATGCACTCCTAAGTGTCTATGAGGGGGAGCAATGTAGACTAGTAAATGTGTTTTAAAGTTTGCCAAGCATTTTACATGCAATTTGCTCCGTAAAAGCAATTGTCTACTAATTGAAAAAGGGTGGGTGCACTTCATGTCTAAAGAAATTAGTAATTTGTGTTTTATTCTAATAGTGTGTAACTGCTTTTCTTTGGCCCTGAAAGAAATGTGTTTTGTTTGGCAAAACACCTTATTTTGAAGCTGCTCTGCCATGGAATGGCAATTGCTGTCTTGTATAGTAGTATTTGGTGAAATCCCTGGAAGCAAGGCTTCCCAAAATTCAGTGCGTGGTAGGCTTTTCTTCCTTTTTTTACTCGTCATTGATAAAGGATTTGTGCAATTCAATCGATAGTAGCAAGAGTCACTACTGTTTTGTAGTTAACGTAATCTGAAGGGGGTTTTTTTTTGGCTTTGTAATAGAAATGCAAGCAGCTTTTCTGAAGACTTCGGTCTGCCAGAAGTTTCTCGTTCAGATGTAGGGAATATTCTAAAACGACTACTTTTTTTCTCCTCCAATATACATGAGTTCTGTTTCACTCTTCAGAAACAGTTCAAGTAACTGCGAGTCAAGATTTTTTTTGTTATAACTAGCACTAACCTCAGTAAGGCAGTGAAGAATTGTAGGTATTGTTTATTTGACTCTACATTCTCCATAACTCTATTTTGACTTTTTTAGTTGGAAGACAAGTCGACCAGTGGGTGGAGCTTGAGAATAAACATGGAAAGCCTTGACTTCCTCTGGTGGTGCTGTCAGCTATTGGCCACTGACCCACCCACCAGCTGTGTCTTGCTGTCCCAAAATCTCTAAGGCTGCTGCTCCCAGGAGCTGCATTCAGTCACTCTCGCCCATCAGCATAGCTTGATGTAACACTGTTGTAGGTTTATTTTTCTAGAGCAGGATGGTAGATACTAATTATCATCACAAAGAGGAGTTTACCTGCCTGATTCCACCCTTGTCACTCAGTTCTTTGCTGGTAGTACTAATGGTCGCGTTGGTTTTAACTCTCTGTATCATGTCCTTTTAATAGGAGAGTGAAGTGGTTAACACTAGCATTGCCATAGTGTGTTTAGAATGGAGAGGCACATAGTAAAGACTGTTTCAAGCATCCTGTCTCCTTCCTTTCGTGTGCTGCTACAGTGGTCAGGTGTTCACCTCTGTAAGTTCTCTAATGTGCTGTGCCCTATCATAAGCCGCTTCATGGTGGTAACCTTGATATTCCTCCCCATCATGCCAGGTATACAGGTACACTGATTATGCTGTGTTGTCCAGCCTATTTTTAACAGCCAGCTGTAGTTTTGCTGTTTTGATCAGGTCCAGATCTTGTGTGTGTAGATCTTGGAGAACGTTGGGTGTTGGGCTCTTTCTAGACGATAAAAATACACTTTGCTGTAATGAAGATACAAAGCCCATTGTGTGTGTCTAAAGGGTGAGGAGGAAGTACTTGCAGTCTAGTCTCCCTCCAGAATTTAATTTCCCAGTATTTCTTTATCAATGATGTAAAAAAAAATCTGGCAGCTACTTTTTTCCCCCCTAAGTTTAAGGTCTTGCAAGTTCATCCATTAGATTCTAAACAGATTAGGTATTGCCTAAGCAGTGAGTCAGTTTGGTGTATTTTAATAACATTTGGTTTCTG
>NW_010416565.1:1185-1596 GCF_000710305.1 Buceros rhinoceros silvestris | reverse complement strand
GAAGTTTTGGCTAACCCAGGACAAGCCCAAACCAGCTGATGGTTCTCATATCAGCTTTCCTGGGGAGGGGGAAGGTAACCATGGGGAGGTGACTGTCCCCATGTAGCTCCTGTGTCCTGCATGAGGAGAACAACAGAGAGGTGTCCTCAGCCCCACGATGGTCCTCTTCTCTCTTTCCTTGAAGAAAACTGCTGTGTCTTTTCAACCTTGTGAGCAACGCGGGATGCCAGCATCTCAAGCCCATGAACACCCACTGTCTCTGTTGCCGTGGAAACAGAAGATTATTATGTGTTAATTTGTGAAGCCATAAAAAGGCTCGAAACATCGCGCAATCCCCCAATGGTTGAACAAAAGGAGCCCCTTCCATTGAGGTATGTTTACAAAAGCCGCCGCAGCAGCATCAAACCCCTC
>NW_010416565.1:0-1055 GCF_000710305.1 Buceros rhinoceros silvestris | reverse complement strand
AGCAGCATCAACCCCCTCCACCAGCTCCACCCAACTGTATTCTCCACATCTCCTCGTCACACGCAACGTCAAAATGTCCTGCAAGCGCTGGGAGAGGCAGGCTCTGGGACCAACCAGGGGTTGAAGGGACATGAAGACGTGGGCATGGCCTTGAAGGCAAACGCAGGGATGGCTTCCTCCGCCTCTAACCAGGCCAATGAAACGGTTGCTCCCTGCTGAGGGGTTCAGGAGCATCCTCGTGGTGACCAGACCTGCCCTCTCAGAGAACCACTCAGTGGATAAGGAACTGGCTGGGCGGTCACACTCAAAGAGTTGCGGTCAACAGCTCAATATCCGGGTTGGCTCCAGTGACAAGTTGTGTCCGTATGGGGGCCATGCTGGGACCGGTATTATTCAACATCTCGGTCAGTGTAGAGAGGACAAAGTCCTAGCGCAGAGTCCAAGTCCCCTCAGACGTTTACACCAGGCTGCTGGGTGCCACAAGCTCTTTGTTGATAAATTCGGCGCTGGGCGAGCTGGCGATCAGAACTGCGGCTATCACAAGATCCACGTCTGGTGTCTGGTGTCATCTGTGTGTCCTGGAGAAGTGTGAAGCATGGGCGGAGCTCCCGTGGTCCCATTCTTCCATTTGGTGATGTCATGCAAAAAGCTGGATAGAAATATTGCCCCAATGTCGGCCCGACAGTGGGACAGGAAGAGGGTCGGAGCCGTACCAACGGATGGTCCACCCTCCCCCCTACAGGGATGCCCTGAGGGTCAGACCCTTCACCTCAGCCTGCACTGAGCGGCATCACTTCTCCCCAGGTGTATCATGTGTGTGGTGTCACCGCGGTGATATGTGTCTCTACTGTGCTATTCAACAGGCTTGTTACAAAGCGGCCGGGCTACAACGGGCGGGTTGTGGCTTCTTCGGTGTTGGACCTGTGCTGTTGGCTACTTCTGCGGTAACGGAGATATAGCTACCCTGCACGTAATCAATTCAGAAGAGCTGGAACATGTTGCATTGTAAATAAAATGTCATTATTGGTACCGCCGCTTTGTTGGTCCCGCCCCTC
>NW_010416564.1:432-1312 GCF_000710305.1 Buceros rhinoceros silvestris | reverse complement strand
CTGGACTCGGTGATCTTACAGGTCTCTTCCACCAGATGGTTCTGTGAATTACAGCAGGAGACTTTCTCTCACAGGTAATACCTTCTGTGGTCAGAGCTCTCACAGGCAGCTCCAGGGGAGAACTGTCCACACCGATTTCTCGACTTCAGAAGATAATTTCAGTACTGTCCCTCATATCAACAACGGCATTGCAATGGAGTAGTGGCCTGTCACCACCTCAAGAGAACAAGTGATCCTTAATTCAGCAAGTACAAGCTCATACCAGCTTCAAAACTCGTGAGCAGCCAGTACTAGAGAAACCAAGAAAGAACAAACAGGTGCCTTCCCGTCCTGCAGGGGCTCAGTGATGCGCTATTGCAGACCACCGGTTTTTCAACGGAATAATTAAATCGTTCTTTCTTTCTAAAACTTTGCGTCTCCGTGTACGATCTCGGCTCTATGAGTTTTCCCTTCTCTACGCACCACCAGTTCCTCAGCTGCCACACCACTGCTTAGCCTTCTGGCTGGTGAAGACTGAGCAGACAGCAAAGCTTTTCAGGAGCAACTCTAGGAAGGCCTGAAAGAAGGACAGGACGCTTCTTCCTCCCCACCCACAGATGTAGATCTTTAAATGGACTTAAGAACAGAAGTCGCAGAGTGCTTCAATAAACACAGGTTCGTGTTGTCGATAAAAAACCCCTTTTTCAGATTCTGTTCCCTGCATTCTTCTTGGTGCTGGGAAGAACTCGCTCACAGCAGCTCACCTACCAAGCTCCAAAGCTGCTCAGGCCAACAGCCGCTGGTGCCTCTTCTCCAGGTGCTGATGTTGACACTGGCCAACGGGAAGAGGCCAGAAAACAAGCCAGCCCTGCTCTGAGGAGGGACGCGTGTCCTACAGCTC
>NW_010416564.1:0-329 GCF_000710305.1 Buceros rhinoceros silvestris | reverse complement strand
CGACCAAAGGCAACGGGAAAAGGCCTCCCTCCGCTGCCGCTCCCTGTCGGATCACGGAGCCACTTGGACTGTGGTGCTTCTGACCAAGGCGAGAGCCTCCCGTCTCAGGGGTCCGCGGCTCAGCCATGCCCACCGTCCCACCCAGCTTAGGCCGGTGCTTTGCCAGCCAGACAGCCCTTGTGCTCTCCAGAGCCTTCAAGGGCCCAGGGAAAACAAGCCACGGCACCCTCCTCCACACAGCCTCCCTCAGTCCCTTCTTCCTCCGGCCCTTCCCAGAGGGTCCCCCCTCCTCAACGCTCTCCACGGCCGCTGCTCACCCCTCGACCAGC
>NW_010416563.1:13571-24504 GCF_000710305.1 Buceros rhinoceros silvestris | reverse complement strand
CCTCCCCTCCCCTTCCCTTCCCTTTTTTTTATTCTATTCTAATTTTATTGCATTCTATTTTATAAAATTTCCAGAAATTTTACACAGCATGACTTTGGAAAATCCAAGACTTAAAACTCATGTAAGATCCATAATAAGTTGAAAGAATTAACCTGACATTTTGATTTCTCATGACCTACTTTTGACAACTCCTTAACTAGCCTCTATAACAAACTGAAGACTTAAGTAGAAAAGGGAAATTCTCTAGATGAGATGTTACCAGGGAATTGTAAGTTCTAAAAATACCACCATGGCTAAAGATAACAATTTTTTTGGCAAAAAATAATAATAATCCCTGCCTCCCCAAAGACAAGGTATAATAATTAGGACCTCATTCTTGTGTGTTGCACTTCAGAACTTAAATCTCCAGGTACATTTTCAACACACCAGGTAGTGACTATAGAGCATGTTACCTCTTCCATAGCACTGATGAGGTTCTGAGTGGACTTGCTGATCTCTCCACCTGCAAGTGGCAGACCACTGCCACGCGTAAAAAAAGCTGATCCTGGAGTCGTATGCCCATTCATGTCTACAGTGTAACTTGCTTTCACAGGACAGCAGAGTTGGTTGTGCAGGATAAAATACACCACAAAGACATAAAGACCCTGAAACAGAGAGAACATCAGTGTGTGAAATGCAGGGAGCTTAGGTCAGAGTTTGAGCACAGTCATGGCAAGGTCCTATATGCTGTAGCAGATCCTTCCCTCATACCAGCAGTCCCTCATACCAGATGCCTTAAAGGTCTGCATCCAATATCTAGGGAAAATAAAGAGATGACATCAGTGCCCATCAGAGATCTGCAAGAGAAAAGTAAGTCCATGTCCTGAGGCCTCCAGCTAAACATATAGACATACACGCAAAAAAACCCAACCCAGAAAAGTCACTGAAAATTATTTGGCTGAACCCACATGATTGCAAAGCAAAGCCAAGATCCCAACAACGATAAACCCAACTTGAGTTTCACAGTTGTCATGATAGTGAAAATGTGGTTAAGGGCTGCCTTTACAATTGCATTTGGCTGATGGCCCCTAGCCACAATTCTTTATTTCCTCACTGACCTGCTGGCTCTTTGCATTCTTGCCCCAGTTTCAATCTCGTGCAAACTGCACTGCTGCCGTCACAGACACCAACTTGTAATTATAAATGAGATTCTCTATGATATCCACTAATTCAGCACTGCCTTTCATTTGCCATTACTACAAAGGCCTCTGTATGCCTCTGCAGCTCTTTAAAACTTGCTAATTTTGACCTTTAGGCTTAGCCAAGAAAAGTAGTATAACCATGTCTTTTGTTTGAAAAGAAATCCAGTGATTGAACTTCTGTATATGAAATATGACTTTCTCTAATTCTTAAATGCACTAACACTGAGGGAAAATAATCCATTTCAGTCCATAAATCAAACAGTTCAATAATTACTAAAGAAGGGGTTAACCAAAAGAGTACAGAAAGAGGGCTTCTTGATTCTTCCTGATTGCTGCAATACAATTACATTTGCATTGATTTTTGTAAATCACATTGTCCCCTAGAACCCTGAAACCAATTGTGCGAAGCAGAACCATTAACTGGAAAGGTACCCATTGGCATGAAAGTAGTAACGGGGATTATAAATAGTAAGGAGTTTAATCAAATTATCTTTGGGAATTCCTAATGGAAGGAATTTTGAAAATACATGGAAACTGCAAATACCCACAATACATGATCATTTTTGGCCCTATAAAACAGGGAGCAGCACCTCACAATACACAGATTCATAATTTCTAATCCCAAAACTATATGGCAAAACAGTCTGGTCCAGAGTGATGCATAACAGAACTCAATGGGATTTAATGGGATTTCAGTCTCAGCTGGTCAAACACTGGAAATATCCTCACACAGCTGCTACATACAGCTGTACATACATACATACAGCTCCGTGTGTACATTTTAACAGCAAACCAGCAAATGAAAGTGTGGAAAACAACTATTTTGAGAAAATATATTTCCGCTTTTCCACATTATTAATTTTTGTCATGAGGACCCAGAGCAGTTAACTGGGAAGAAATTTCCTTGTGACACATGTAAGTAAACACATTCCAAAAAACCGATGCAAACACATACTGCACACTAAAAAGGAACCAAAATGTCTTTTCACTCTTTAAACAAATCCAAGGACTCTGATGTAGGTCAAGCATAATGGGACCAGCAAATGGATTTCTTTTAATTTAAGTCATTTAATGGATATGAAAAGGATAAAAAACCCAAGAAAAACAGATAACAGTGACGACACTGAATTCAGAGCAGCCTCTGGCATTTAGGTCCCTGAGGATGTAGCCACAAAAGTTCCACACATTTCAAGTGGTTTTGTACTTTTCAAGAAAATCCATTAGCTGAAAATGCTGCACAGAGCTGTCTTCCAGAACTGCAGGGACATAAGGCATTGGCGTGCAAGGCCCATGTTACACCACTCTTCTGTGCAGCACCAAATGTGGATGCTTACTCATATAAAACAAATAAACGCAGAATAAAGTGCCACAGCTATCTTCTTAACTCAGCCTGGTGTCCTGATTCAGCTCTGTGTGTGTTTCAGACAGTGTTGTTTGTGAGGAACTATTGTTCTACCAGAACCACAGAAAGGCATTTTGACACCCAAAGCATCCTTGCTGCCACTCCTCCCCGCTGCCGCCTCTTCTGCTCCTCACGATCATGCAGAAACATAGACCCTTGCCCTGGGCAGCAGCAGCCAGCATCCCTGAGATGCACTGCCTCGTGTGGCACTCCTGCTGCAGCCTTCCTTCTCTCAAGTCTGAGAAGGAACTTCAGTGTGTGCCATTCAGAGAACTCCCACGTATCGATGCAGACAGATGATGACATAGCTCCTCTGGGTCCTTCCATAATGAGCACATGGACTTGGGGAGGTTTTTTGACTGTCTGAGGACAGGAGGAGTCACAGGCTGAGTTAGTTAACAGAAACAAAAACTGTGAGTTTTACTTCTCCCACTCTCGTAAAACATTACAGCAATGCCTTACAAAATACCTAACAAACCCCCACACTCCCAAGCAGGGTATACATTTACACAGGAACTGTGCTGCTATTTAGAAGATTTCTTGATTAGCTGGAAAAAGGATAGAACCTTCTTTGGCCCATATTCCTGTCCAAATCTAGAGTCTCAAGAAGATACACTCTGTAGAGGTGAGTTTCTGTGTGCCATCGCTGTGATTTTGTTTGAAATACCAAGAGGTTTGCAGTCTTATTCTTGCCCCCTTGTCTCTCTGTTAGAAACTGCTGCAATGGAATTTCAGTAAATCAAGACAAAGCAAATGGTCCTACCCAAACGCCACAAAGTTCTAATGATCACACACATGAAGATGCCCCATCAAGTCGTATAGGTCTGTGTTTATTTTAGCACCAGCAACTCCCAGGCTGTTTACTCTGAAAGAGCACAGTCAGGATGCAGATGCTTGGGTCGTGTCAGTGCAACCACAACTTTCATGGTTTCGGTAGGTTTTCCAAAAGCACTAGTTCATGAATTTAATTGTCCTTCGTCATGCTTTTTACACTCTTTAGGTTCTTATTCACTTCAGTATTCAATATTGTAAAAATAGTCTCAAAGTAGTGTGAAAACAAGGCTGTGGACATTGCAATGTATGTTTCACAATGTTTATCATATAAACAGCTTTGGCCAGGTTTGCACCACTTTGCTTTTTCAGAGACAGACATTGTTCTTGCCAGTTGGACCAAGTATGATATGCAGAGAATAATAATATTTGGTTGACAAGTCTACCAGACCTGCAGGATGTTCAGAGAAGAAACCTGCACGCTCCAAAGGGATCGAAAGAAGATAGGTCTGGGAATGAACATCAGTAACACAGGCAATGACACCTCTGTTAAAATGTAGTAAATGTTAATTTTATATTCTTGAGAAGATTTCATAAAAACCACAACAACCTAACCCTCAAAACCTGTTGTTACCCTGCCTAGTAACAAAATTCTCCGCTGTTGCATGCCAATTCAGAGCTATTCTCCTCAGTCCACAGGCATGTACATGGAGGCCAAAAGAAACTACTAGGTCTTGCTAACGTGAGAGCTTGACCTGGGCTCTACGGAAGTGGGCTGAACTCTGGAGGATTTAATTGTCATACTACCTTAACTTCACTGCCCTGGGCACATAGGGCTACTTACAAAACATCTAATCTTGTGTCATTTAGGGTTACACATATTAACTAGTGTTAATATAATGGCACAGTAAGGAGGACAAAGTGTTACTAATGCTTCTCCCATGAAGGAAGGTGAGAACTACTTAGAGAGGACAGTTAGTCCTCAAAATGGGATCACAGACTGATAATTTACATTTCTTCTCAGGTATGGTCACTGCCTGAAAAAAGTTTGTAAGGCATTGCCAGTAAAGGCTGATGCTTATTTTAGTGATATATGCTCATGCAAGACAATTAAGCTTTTGTTACTTCACCTCAGAAAGCTGGTCTGTACATCTGCTCTTCTGCACTGTTCTATTAGGGAAAAAAATACTCAGAAAAAACACAGCTACATCTGTCTGAAGGAAAGAGTCCTCTTGGACCTTTTCAGCTGGTGAAGTGAGAACAGGCCCAGTGCTTCTCTAGGTTACTGCCAGATACTTCGCCTATCTTCTTTTGGATTTGCCACGGCTACTTGACTAAACTGATTGCTTTCTGTGACTGATCTAGTGGACAATGGGAGAGGAGTGGATCACATATTTGAGTTTTACAAGGCTTTCAGCACTCTGGTACCCAAGTTAGGTCACTGTCGTCTAGATGGGTAAGAACTGCATGGGCAGGAACTTAAGTGAGTTCAGTGGAGGGCCATCAAGATGTTCAGGGGCTCATGCACATGCCCTGTGAGGAGTGGCTGAGTGAACTAGACTTTTTGGCCTGAAGAACGCTCAGAGGGGAATTAACAGCCATTAACTGCTGTTAGCTTCCTAATACACAAGAGGTGGTTACTGTGAAGACAGAGAGGCATGGCAGGAGAATGAGAGATGGTCCTATGTTGAAACAGGGGAGGTTCCAACTGGTTATAAGGAAAATATATTTAATTTGATTGTTATTAAGCACTAGAACAAGTTGCCCAAAGAGACTGGGAAAAGTTCTTTATAGGAGGAGAAGGGAAGTTTTTCCTGGTACACTTCATAATTCATGGGAGAGCTTTGTTCATGCATGGGTGTGAGGAGATTCTCATACACAACAGCTTCATTCTTTCATTCTGTGGAGTGACAGCTGCAGGAAGCTAGTAAGTTAAGGATGGGTTTCCACAGCTGACATAGGACAACACATTTTAGACTTTGTAAGATCACATGCAGACCTGGAGGACTGATCCACAAAACCCTTCGTTGCACATTTGACGCTCGTAGTCTCTTTGTCTCTTTGCCCTCTAGTTCTGCATGTTCCAAGTCATTGTGCTTGCTCTACAGTATGTCTAAATTTGGAAATTGAGTTAATGCTGCTAACAGTAGTGAGAAAGGATACAGCAGTAGGCCATCAGCAAACCTCTTCAAGATCTTCTTCTTACACACATAGAGAAAACCAAGATAATTGCTTTGTCCCATAATTCTAACACGGTCCGATAAGATAAAGGACTAATAAATGCAAACACACCAAGACATTAGATTTTTTCAAAAAACAACCAACCCTAACACACATCACACTTCTCATACAAGTATTTTCCTCCATGCCTGAGATACCCTGAAATTGCAAAAAACTGTTTTTCCAAGGAGAAAAGGATTCAGATAATTTTAGAGGAATGGTATTTCTATTTATAAACCTAAAGTATCTTTGCAGTACTTTTCGTAAAGAAAAGTAACTTGAACACTCCATTCAGTTCCTCAATCTGCTTCAGGGTATGTATCAGCACTAACAAAAATTCAGTGTACTCTACAGAAGCACTCTTTGAGTTCCTATTTTGATGTGGAAAAATTTATTTGATGGCTATTGTCATGTGACTATATCACTAAAAGTCGTTTTTTCCAAAGAGGATTTTTAAAGTGACATCAATGTTTGTGAAGAAAGACAGTATCTTGTGTTAGACCGTAAAAAGAACTCTGTGTCCTGGACTGGACTATTCTCATTCTTTGATCACTCTAGCTACAACACCCTTATTATTTTTAAAGTTACATTTATTGGTGCCAGGTGGTAAAAGTATTAAGAAATCACACAAACAGGTGTCCCTGCCAACAGAAGAGTTGTCTTTACTCAGATCAACTTTTGAGACTAGCTGCCGGTGGTCACCATAGAGGAATTTGCACATGCTGGCTTAGGCTTTGGTTGGTTTCACTTTGAATTTTTAAAATCTTATCAGGGTGAGATTTAATCTTATTCTCTCTCTGGACTGTGCTAATTTGCTCTTGCCAGGTAGTCCTAGAAAGCCATTTAGTCATCAGTGTAATGGCCAGTCTGTTGATGGGTTGATGGGTTCCCGGGTGGCTACTGATGGCTGCGGGTGCTGCTGCCACTACTCATGGCGGCATCCTGGTTGATACTTGGGCACCTTAAGGTTTTGTCTGACTTCTTGTGAACTTCCCTGAGGATTTCACTAATTTACTGGAAGTTCTTATGTTGTAGACTTCTCTTTTCTCACATAGTTTTCTATCACTGGCCAGCCAAAGCTGGATGTGAATTAACACTGATTTATGTAACAAGTGCTTACGGCTTTGGGCAAAATTACTGGTCTGATTAATGCAGATAATTTGCATGTTTCACCATGTTCAGGAAGCTGGTATCTACACAGCAAAAAATAACTCTCAATGTTAAAGGAATCGTATTCAGGAAATTATAATCAGGGCCATTGTACAGAGCATGGTATACATTTGATAGTGTTGTCTTTCCTAACCATTTTAAAAAGAAAATTAGCCATGGAACTGAATATGCATATGCACAAAAGCATTAATAATGCTAACCAATTGATACACATAAAAACCACAAAATTCTCTATTTCCCTCTGTGAGTTTCCTTGTTTTCAGGGATAATTATGAAAATTGCACAAACAGCACTTTTGTGCATGTCTAGATATCAAAAATCAGACTTTAATGTACATTTTATTTTTCCCTATCCTCTTCAACCATGTTTTCCTCTGAGAACTGCTTGAAGATTTTTTTATTGGTGTCATCATGATAGAAGTGTCATCTTAGTCACATGATACTACATCCTAAGCCATTGCTTAACATCTCCCACTCAGCTCTCCAGAAGTATTAACTTTTGAAACGTAAATCAGATCCTTCTGTTTAAATATAACTCTTTTTCTTAGCATTCAAGGTGACTGTAATAAAGCCATGTCCTTAGCAGTGCAACCCTGCCAACTGATGATTACACTCAATAAGTGGATGTTGGGCCTGCTGTGTATCATCAAGGGTTTGACTGTTTATTTGCCGTTAAGCACCAGTTCTGATGAAGCCATTATAATTCTTCCCAATCATATAATTTCTCTTATCACAGTTTCTGTTGGGAACATTTACCACTTATTTGCTGCTGGAGGTATTTACTTTCCATTCTGCTCTGTAGGAAAAGATTTGTGTCATTTACAGCTGAAGTTCTAAAGATTCACATCAAAAGCAAAGACAACAATAAATGTCATTGAGGACTGCACACTAGCTTGGTAGGCAACGACATAAGGCCACTTGTTGAGCCAACCAACTGCCATCACATACACACATACGTGAACAGAAGCCACCACAAAAAAATGGAATGAAGAAAATCTTTCCTATATCTATCATTAAATTAGGAATACTTACACACCTGCACTAAGATATAGCTATTTCAATTTTTTTGTAAAGTTATAATTCCACAGATAAACATATTATGGGTATATTTTGAAATAATAATAAAAATGCTGTGCTTTCAGCATTATGAGTACATTTTCTTAGTATTAATGTAATACCTGAAACTTTGTCTAAACTGTGAAGTTTCTCTTTATGAAGAGCCATCTAAGCCAAGGCCATGCCGAATCTTGCAGTTTCTACCCAAAGCCACAAATTCCTTTCTGGCAATCTGCATTCAGCTTAGATTTAGTCTAAATTTGGCTCAGGCTTACCTGAAAGGTTCCCAAAGTTTGGCAAGTTTTTAAAAACCAGATTTGCTTGCATACTCAGGATTCACTATAAATATTTCATAGAGTACACTTGCCACTACTCCCACGCAACAGCCGCTTGTACCTCCCGTGTCAGCCTTGCAAGTGGTGTATAAGGTTTTGGGGTTTTTTTTGTTGTTTTGTTTTAAGAGGACAGATTCAAATTTTAAAAGAAAGGTGTTCAGCTTGAAGATGCGCTGAAAATACAGATGCTTAGCCAAACTTGCCAGATGTGCAGATTAGGCTAGAAAGAGGTTTTGTTTTTTCCTTCTGATGTAATAATCCCAGAAATATCAAGAAAGCCCTACTTTTGTATTTCAGCATAGCTGAGGAAGAAACACACACTGAGCCAAAGACCAAAGGTGCAAACAGTGGGATAAGCGTGATTTGTGGAGAGCAAACATAGGAGGGTCAGCATGCTGAAAATGCTTGAATTTCACCTCTGCAGTTCTGGCTGCGGTCCCTCATTATGGAGCTATAGGAGATTCAGCAAATCACACCAACCACACCCGGCTGCGGGAGGCTGAGAACTGCCCAGAGAGACAAAGCAGACTAGCACCCATTGTTCCCCATCTCTGCTCCATTTCTCAGCCCACAGCTTTTTCCCCCTCTGCCTTTTTTATTATTCTTTCCTGCACAGGCAACAGACATTTGGGACAGCTTCCCTTGAGGTCCTCTTTGTGTTAGTTTCTTCTTGTGCTTTGTTGTATGTGGATTACCAATCTGGTAGCAGAAAGCAGCCAGCTCACACACCAATGAAAATCAGACTATTTGTCCACTGATGAACCTTACACTAAAGGATAAAAAACAAAAGGACCAAAACCGGTAAGGTCCAAACTAGAAAGACCAAACCCATATTTTTCAACTGCATTGACTGTAAAGACCTAGAAATATCACAGGATTTGAATTTGCACATATGCTTTACAGAATTTTGCAGACATTTACTCTCATATCTGCTTTCCAAGGTAACATTTATAATCCTACATTTCAGTTCACACCTTAAAATCTAAGCCTGCTACTGTTTTCAATTCTGTCTCAAACAGACAAGAAATGGCAGGTGAAAAAGCCTTTGTCACCTCCTTCCCTAGGTCAAAACACCTACTGTTTTTATTTTTTTTTTCCTTGTTAAAGGTGTAATTTCTACTTATGTATATTAATGACAAATACATAGAGTTAAAAGATACAGGGAACTGAAAGTCATTATTGACTGGAAGAGTCAAAAGAGAGAATATAACTTTGTGTTTATTGCTGGACTCTTACTGTCACAGAAAATCTCAAAATGAAGAGTTACCTACAGTCTAGGAGTTGTTGTTATAAACTTTTTCCCCTTTAGTTGATTCTTTCACTGTCATAATCTCTCTTATGCCTACTCTTACCTCTTTATTTCTTGTTACTCTGTGATACCTGACTGAGAAATTTATTTCGTAGCATTCTGCCATAAGACTGATTGGTGCAACTTCAGAAGCCATAAATTTATGAAACCTTCAAGACACTCTAGTTTGGAGGGAACCCAAGGTTGTAAGTTACTGATATAATTATTTTCTGTACCTGCTGCTTGGCTATTTTAGAGCAAGACTGGTGGGATTAAGGTGGTTGTACACTCCAGTATTCTCTGACTACTGGGAAAATTTTGGGGGATGTTGCAGCCAGTTGGAGAGCTACAGTCACACAGTGCAGTAAGAAACCAAATAAAGTCTCTCCATCTTCAACCTCCCTGTAGTTAAAACCAACCTCAGCAAGAGATTTACAATGATTTTTTCATGTTCGGAATAACAGATGTGTAAGCCACTATATATAAGTAGTTATTTTTACCAGAGAGGTCTGATTGTCTCAGAAGTAAAGGTCTTCAGTGGACTTTGCTATTAAATGATATTTATAGGAACCTGTCAGCAGTTCACACTCTCTACTCCCCTTGATTTTAATGAAAATTACTGTAGATATTTACTGCCTTTCCACAGCTTCAGAGAGAGTAGAAGGCAAGTCTTATTTATAAAGCAGGAAGTTAACACTGTTTCGGTTAGAGATGCTCCTCAAAAAAAAAAAAAAAAGGGAAACGTGGGCAAAAATGAGGACAAGGACTATATGTCCTTCCGTATCTGACAAGTAGGTGAACAAGAGTAGGTAGAGGCATAATAATATATTTGGCTCTGTCACTGAAATCATTCACTTCCTGGCTTGAGATAATGAGCTGATTTTCCTCCTCCCCTCCTTGCTCCCAGTCTCTGAAAGGAGAGAAAGATCTGGATGAATGAAAAGTACTGCAAGAGTTAATGAGGTGGTTTTTTTTGTTTGTTTTACTTAAAGTAAAATTAAAAACAAACTTATAATAAATATGGATATGATGTCAGTCTTGTATTAGTAAATTCTGGGGTTTTTTTAGCAATGGTAGCTCTAAAGTTTTCTAGAATTTGCATTTGTGGGTTACAACTTTTTGTTTCCTAATGGAAAAAACATTGACACAAAAATTCATATCAGGGCTTTCTAAATAGAGTCAGACAGAAATACCTGTACTAAGCTGTGGACAAAGTGAAAAAAAAAAAAGGAAAATTTACAGAAAATAGAAAGGGAATGAAGTGAACACTGAGGAAACTCTAAAGGCTGACTCTAAACAGGGACCACTCTGTACTTCAGAGACAAGAACACCACTTAGGAGAGTAATGGCCTTGTCGTATTTAGTTATTTCACTATGATTCTGCTCAAAAAACCCGTAAACTGTATGTCAGGGCATACCAGTGTAATACCAAAGGTTATATACAGACGTATGTATTTCAAAATTAAGCAATTGGAACATATGATTTCCATGTCTTGGCATATTTGTTGAAC
>NW_010416563.1:0-13436 GCF_000710305.1 Buceros rhinoceros silvestris | reverse complement strand
CTCTACCCATGATCACCTTCAGACAGTGTAAGTCATGAAACACACATCAAACCATGGTTCTTCTTGTTTTGGGAAAACAAGTAGTTACTTTCCCTCTTGGAAATTTGCTTTAATGGAGTCATGCCAGTAGCAACCAAAGATATGTTTGCAGCACTAAACAGAAGAATTTGGATGTGACCTGCTCTGTGACCCTTTCATGCTATCTGTGGAGCATTTCTTAAGAGGAAAAAATGACAGGAGCTGTTGAGGGATGGACTTTCATGTATTTTTCAAAGTAATAACCTTCTCAGCTGTTGGTTGGGTTGTTAGCTTAGCTTAGTTTTTCCTATTACTTAGTATAGACTACATGTCCTTTTGAGGTGTCCCTTTGTGTGAGGGCTGCAGATCACTGTCTATTCTTTTCCAGCACCCTTGTACGGCAAAAACTGCTGGCTCAGCAGTATCATGTTTTCTCATTGCAAAACCACCCAAAGCGTTTGACAGAGCTGTCTTGGCTGCATGGTGAAGTCCGATGTAAAGCAAACACAGACAGCTGCCAACTCCAGAGCTGCTTGGTGGATCAAGAAGAGAGCACACGACTGGAAGAAGGGCTTTACTGTATTTTTTTTTTTTTACTCTAGTGCTTTTTTGACATTTCTTCCATTGCACTTCCCTGTCCACAATAATAGCAGACCAGCTACCAGTTCTGCCATTACCCCTCCTCCAGTCAGTGCTGGGAGAAAGACCTCTCTCCTCGTTCCTCCCAGCTCTTAGAATCACAGGCAGCACTGGCTCTGCCTGCAGAACAGGGCCAGCACATGGAGGCAAACTCCACCAGCCTAGAGGTACTTAACGGGTCAGACCAGACTGGGAACGCTGACCTAATTAGGCTTCCACCTCCAGACTATGCATGTTCTGGTGTCTGCAACAGCTTTTTGGATCCTTGCAGAAGTTAGTACAGAAGTCAGGACAGAAGTTAGCAGAAAAGATGGGCTGATAAGAGAGTAATGCAAAGCCTGGTGAGAGATGAAATAAATCTGAGGGAACCAGTAGGAAATTCTGAAGTGAGATAGGGAAACTCCAACAGGCAGGTGGATTTTGAAGCAATTTTATGTTAAGCTGGTCAAATAAAAAGCCTATAAAACCCAGCAATATAGGTAAGTATGGAAGGCACACAGCCTGGTATGGTAGTGCCATTTCATAAATTAATAATTACAATAATTCATATAATTTAATGAGTGTGGAATTCCATAGGGTGATATTCACCGTGCCATTCTACTGAGGACAGTGGCAATGGTAACAACCTGAGCGTGGTTCTGCTTTCTCTGCTCCTGCGTTGGGCACAACGTCTCCAACACAACCACCACCAGGACGGTGGTTCTTGCCTCAGGCTTACTCAGAAAACTTCAATGTAATGTAATATAAGGACACTCCTAAAACTGGCTAAGCCAGTTCCTTGAAGTGCTCTCAGTGGACAATTGTAGCCTCTCTTCTTCGTGTACCTACCTTCTGCCTCACTGTCACTTCATGGTTTTCCTTAGCAGTCTTTCACAACTACAAAAAGCCAGTGAGGCTTTTGTTAAGGTGGTTTCTGGGTTGTCTAAGATATAATACATACTTTCTGGGTTACAGAAATTATGTTAATTTGTATTTATCCATAACTATCTATAACTATACATATATATATGTACACTATGGTATGTGCCTTAATAACTATATACCTATGAATATAGATATACTTTTTAATATAGATAAACCAGGGACAGGCACAATTGTTCTCTGAATACAGTCAGCAAGTAAGGCAATTGTCAAGATACAGATAAACTTTCATCTTAAGCCTTAAAGAACTCTGCTCCACATGGACCTATCTCTCAATTCAGATAAAGAGCTACTCAAAGATCATGCATTCAGTTACTTGTATCCAGACCCCTTAAGTAAGTTTCATAGATAATGAATTACTAGATCTAAAATTAGATGTAAAACTAGATGTAAAATTATATCTAGAAATGGAGCAAGTATGAAAATATGGGGTTTTCCCTCCATAAGAAGTATAAACTTACAGTGAATATCACACTTGCTAATATGAATTAAGGCAACAAAATGCATTTACTCTGTGTCACACTTCAGCTGCCTGTTGCCTTTACTGCAGAAATGGAATGAATGGAGGCTGCAATGAATTTCTTAATTTGAAAGAAATGGAAAAATGAAAAAAGTACTGGTAGTAATTATCTTTCCAAACTTTGCTGAAAGCAGCAGAAAAGGAATTAGAGACTATGATTTCACCTCAAATGTATCATCACACATACACCACTTCAACTTCGGTAGGCAAAGAAAACGTATAATAAAATCCAGTATAAGCATAAGAGGAAGACAAGCTGCCAGTCAAAAAACCAAACAAAAACAAAACAAAAACGTGCTTGGTAATACATTGGCCTATACAAGAATGTAATCCATGCAAGTCATTTTGATGCTTGGCAAATGGACTCAGTGTGTGTAATCATTAATTACAATTAATTCTGGCATGATTGGCAGAGTCTGTTCCAAGGTTCTATTTGTGCATAGTTTCTAAAGGGCTGATAAATCATTAATATATGGTATGGAGATGACTGTTATATTTGGCAGACATTAGTAAGTGCAGTATTTTTGGCATGGATGTTGTGATAATTACAGACCAACCCGTTGGACATTAACAGACTTTGTGCAACAAAGCACTTACCAAAGCACCTGTTATTTAGTAAACCTTATTCATACCTATGAAAATGGAGATTTAATACAGAACAAAATTTAACACAAAACAAAACATGGCCCAACCGAATGACCAATCCAAAGGCCATCAAGGAAGAGGGTACCCAGAGTCAACCTCTGAGCAGTGTTCCAGAAGAGTCAGGTCAACAGCAGCAGGGTGGAGTAAGCAGTGTTGACCTCAAACTCAATACTGAGGAGAGGAGCTCTTCCCCTCTGCATCTCTGTTGACAACGTCATATTGCTCTTGGCTCTAAAGCAGATGTGCTTTATGTCCGTTTAGGATTAGCTTTGTCATATCACATAGCAGATGCATTTCAAAGGGCAGCCCAAAAATCTAGCACTCACGCTTTAAGGATGCACTGACTTTTTTTTTTTTTTTAAGAAAATGTATAAATATCCTTATTTCAGTATTCGTGGAATGTGCTAAAAGGAAGGTTTAACTTTCAATGAAAAGGCTGTTTTTCTGTGTTCTTGTTGAAACCAAGATTTTATCCAGTTTGCTACTGAAAGGATCCCATAGGACATGATGAGTCTAATTTCACTGTTTAGGAGAAGAGGATACAGTAACCTTACACGCTGCTTTTTTGTGAGATTAGTTTTGCCCTATTGCTTTCCTGGGGTCAGCTAGGGATAGCAATGAAGACAAAAGTAAAAGTACAGGCCTATGAAATTAACTTCTGACCCTCTGGCCCTGCAGATCTGGCAGATAGGATCAGAGATGACCAATAGAATAAGTGGGGTAGAATCACTGAATCACAGATTGGTGGGGGTTGGAAGGGATGTCTGGGGATCATTCAGTCAAACCTCCTGCTAAAGCAGGGTCCTCAAAGCAGGGTCCTCAAAGCAGGGTGCCCAGGATGGCGTCCAGGTGGGTTTGGGATCTCTGCAGAGCAGGAGACTCCACAACCTCTCGGAGCACCTTGGGCCAGGGCTCCATCACCCTCACAGCAAAGAAGTTTCTCCTTACGTATGATGAAGCATGCTACAAAACACAGCTAGGCTCCAAACTGCAAGACTTTTCCAACCTCTACACAAAGTCTTTGAGTACCGACGTGTTGACTGATTCTTGGTTTTTATTAAAAAATGACCGAACTATTTAACACCTACTTACACGCTTCCAAAAAGCTGCAATATACAGAATAACTTGGGTTTTACATGAATACAGCTAATAAAAATAATCTTTAAAAGCTCTAGGTGGATCAATCTATACACACAGAAAACATGTTCTTGGCTGTAACTACATTCTTGGGATTTATTTATTTATATTTTTGCATTGTTTGTATTAGTACTGTGCAAGGAAAAATTTCCAGGCAAGTTAGATGTCACTTAGTGTTAAGTTCTGCATTATTTTCTTCCAGTCCATGCTTGGCATTTTAGCTATTGAAAACCATTTTTCTACAAACTAAGCCAAGCCATGTTAGCAAAGTGACTAAACAGTTTGTGCTAATGCCCTTTGCCAATGAAAAGAAGCGTGACAATCAGAACCGATCCAAAAAGAGATGTTTCCAGGAAGAGGAGGGTCTTTATTTAGATTATGCTGAAAATCATTCATCCCACAGCTCCTTCTACTCTCTACTATTACCGAGATTTAATGAACTAGTAGAACTAAATTTGGCTTCCATTTAGAAAATACAATCCATTCGAAAAATAAAGTACTTGACGCAATACAGACTAAGAGATTGGTAATAATGTGGTATAATAAACTGAGCATACACCTGAAACGTAGGAGACATTAAATTGCTTCCTGTATTAGCAAGTATGCTGGCCCCACACAAGTCATTTATCTTCCCATGGCTTTTATTCCAGCCATCTATAAAACAGAGATGATAATAATATCCACCTCAGACAGGTACTCTGAAGACAGGTAGATAGATATGCTGGTAATTGATGATGCTGCAGGGCAGACACGACAACTTACAGGCCAGAAGAAATGAAAAAAAAAAAAAATCATTAAAAAAATTATTCTTAGTTTTTCATATATCAATATATCCTATTGTGGTAACTTTCACAAGCGGAAAATGACTAATTGTGAGTGCTTCAAAATTTCTTTACAGTATCTGAACTTAAACTTCCTATTACATTAGTGGAAATACTGGATTTCTCAAGTTTGTTATTTTCTATATTTTCAAATTTCTGCAAGTTTGCCCAAACACACCTGATAAGATCTGTGTTTTTCTATAAATTTATTTTCTCAGAGGCAAAACTATACAAATTTTGTTACTTTAAATACTTCTAAAATTTTGTAAGGGCTACCCTAAAGATACTTTCTCAGTCAGTTTTCATGTAAAGGACAGTAGGACATTTACACTGGTTTTGAAGGTATTGGGATAATAACTTCAGACAAAACTCAGCACACACAGCTAGACCTTGGATAAACTCCTTTTTACTATTATTACACTATATAGTACTACACACTTATTTCTATTTCTACACTGATTCTTAAGTAAAACTTCAAGTGGTCCAAGAACCTTGATCATATCTCCATAGCCTCACTGCATCCTCTAGTCCTGTAGCCTAAGTGAAGGACATCTCCACTGTGTTCATTTGCAAAGCAAAGCCCCTGTGGAAATGTGGATAGAAATTTTTTGTTTCTCCTCCTGAGATTACCTGTTTCCGAGAAAAATGAAAAAAGGTTCTGATACAGGCAAAGAAAAGTTGGAACGGGTGCTAACAGACCTTCCGTTCTCAACATATGCAATGTCTAGATACACAGAACCTATGCAGCATGGGTCAAAGAGGTAGGTGTGTAAGGACAGGGCTGTCTTTGGGACTAAATCTCAGTAGAGTTTCAAGGACAGAACTGGATTCCTGCCATGGAAAGAAGGGAAGAAGCTTTCCTGCTTGTTGCAAAATGCTCCACAGCCACGTTACTTGGTGTGGGTTTAGAGCACAGGAACAGCCTTCATTGTCCCCTGACTCAGCTCAAAGGTACCCAGTGTACTTGAGGTTTATTTCAGCTTATTCCTACTGTCTCCCATCCTCCCATCATGCGGGACTTTGAATAGTGCAGTCCACTGCCAGATACGATTTTTTTTTGACAAACAGTTAAATATTCAACCTCTCGCTTTCTTCATGACCTTCCCTTAGGTCTTCGGCTACAAAAGCTTCTTGCCTGCCTGTCACACTGGCTTGTTGCTGTACTGTGTGTCTTGCGTGTCCGTTTCTTATCTCACATCACTTTATAGACACATTAGGGCACAGGACATCTTTCTGTTCTCTGTTTGTACAGTATTCAACACATTGAAAGTCTGACCCATTCATGAACTTCAGAGCACTACAGTTAATAATTAATCGTGGTATCTCAGTCTAAATAATTGCTACGCATTAGTATTTACTGAGAAGCAAGTATAAAGGGAACCAGCTAAAGCAGGTGGTCCTAACCTCAGCTTATTTCTCAAGACTTTAGCAGATGTTCAACAAAAAAACCATGGTAATAAGGAAAGGACAAAGTTCTCTTTATCATTAATGGGCAACATGAAAGTAACCAGATGACTATTAATTATTTTCACTTTTTAATATGTTGGGTTTTGTTGGATTTTTTTTAGAACACTGATACTGTAAAAGCTGGTGTTCTATCTGTTATAGGTTCTATCTGTTATAGTTCTATCCATTATAGGTCTGGGGGTTTGAACATGTATTAACACAAAGACATTTCTATTTAATAAAACATTACAGTATAAAGGGCATAAATACTGAAATGCGTATATGAGCTGAAAGTAATGAGAAGGGAGGAAGATCACACGTGTCTGGTGAAGCATCCCCTGGAATCACATTTCTCTCTTTACTCACCACTTAAAAAACCTTTAGAAATCAGTGTACTAATTCAGGTGTCTAGAAGTGGGGAATGTGACAAACCCTTTCTGTTCACTGATGAAAATGAAATGACAGAACCGTAAATCTATAAGCACATACTCCTTTTATGAAGTAAAAATGTATGTTACATAGGTTAGCCTATTTGGCTAATAATAGTTGTTTACAGAAAAGCTAGTGTGAAAATAACAAAGCTTTGCAGAAAAGCAGCATTCTTCATAGTGAGAATCACTATTTTCCTGCCATCTTTCAGAAGGCAGGAAGGAGAAAAAGATTATGCAAGAGCTGCCAACTTCTCTCCACTCTGAAGGAATCTCTCTGCCTATTAAAATGCCAACATTCTCTTTCCTAGAACTTGAATGATTAATCCTGGAGGGTGCTCAGGCATAAGAAATATGGAACTTTCAAAATCCTCTACTGGGTATGCTGGGTGTCTGAATGTTTTAGGGTAACTGTTAGAATTTTCATCCTGCTTCCCTCTAAATATTTTCAACATTAGGAAGTCTCCAGCAGATCATGTGTTTTATTTTCACACATTCAGAGACTAAATAAGGTGATATCCCTCTCAAAACAGAGTATTCTACTCAACCTCCTTTAAGAAGACACACAAGAACATGGAAAAAATATCAGTGTTGTTCCGAGTTTTGCAATTGAGGATCTATTATGTCATTGTCACAAAAAAAAAAAAAATCTGAAGATCTAAACAAATAATCAGCTGACAGTACAAGTTGATTTTGTGCTTTTTTAAATCCATTTGACCTTTGTCAAGGCAAAGCAAAAGAGGAACACTTGACATTTTGCTCAAAATAAAGAAAACACAATTTAGCAATTTTCATCCAACTGTGGTTAGCTCCAGCTTCACAGTTGCTCAACTCTTTCCAGATACAAATGATTTGCAGTCCTCATATGCATTAGAAAGCTTCCTGAGAGAGTTGCTACTAAGTGGTTATATTCAGATCTCACATTTAACTTGTTGACATGTTCTCCTTTGGAGAAAAAAATCCATCATAAAAGTTCAGTATGAAAAGAAAACATTGGCAACATTACACATAAACACTTTCAAACAAATTGGCTTTGGGATGAATGTACAACAGTACAGCTAGTGTTCCTTAAATTCATGGTCTTTTTTTAATAGAAGGAAATACTGAAAATCTGAGAGATGACAGCCACACTCAGTGTTTCAGAGCAGGTTAGATGCTTGTTTGCCCAAACAATCCAGCTGGTAGAGGACTGTGCTAGCAGATGCAGTCGAATTTAACTTTGAAAGTGATGCTCAATGTCTTTTTATGTCCTCACACCACCTTGCTTCCTGAGCGGAATAGAAGTGTTGGAACTCAAAAAGTTGTTCTGAGTTAGACCCAAATCTCAAAAAGGACTGAAATTTCAAAAAAATGTCTGCAGAGAGACAGAATACATGATTTTGTTTGCAACATGACACCAGTTGTGACTATACAGCTGCTGGATCAAAGCCAGCATACACACAAACAGATGATTGCTTTTACGTGAAATACTTTCAGGCTTCTGAAACAAGATTTTCAATTCTCTGATCACCACTAATACTTTTTTTTTTCTTCTCCAGCCATATACAAAATTCATCTCTTGGACCAACAGGCTCAGAAATGTCCACAGTATCCCGAATAATGTATCATCGGTACTGTTTACAATGGCATTGCTATTGCTGTTGTTAGCATCACTTTTGCTTCTTTCAAGCCTGTATCATACTGGTGATTTGCTTGTGTCTTGAGATAAAGCAATACATCCAGCTCAGTTTGTATCTCTCAGTCATGTATAACTTATCAACTTACAGCAGCAATTGTTTCACATTAGTATTTATCATCTCCTTCAGCCACTCTTCAGAGGACATGGTGCATAATTCTGCACTTGGTGTGGTCAGGTCTCATGTAATTCCTGTTAAGTCATTCCACAGACTAAAACTCATCTATTTCATTCTGTAGGATACACTAGTCCTTGGAATCACCATTAACCCCTAAATTTGTGTATTCAAAAAGCTATATTAGCAATTTTTTCTGCTGTGGTCACAATGAAAATGCAAGTGAAAACCAGTATCAGGATGCAAAAATACTGTGGTTTTTTTTTAATTTTTCCCAATTTATTTGTATCATACTTTCCCCTTTCCTTTTACTTACTTTATTCCAAAATACTTTTGAGTAAAAAACAAACTCGAACTGTATTTTCATATCGTGTCACCGTTTCAAAAGGTCACTGTTTATCTTGGCAAACTACCTCTTCTTTAGTCCTAATATGACCTGTAGAAGCCCACAACAACACTTCTTTGGAAGAAATCACTTCTAAACTGAATTCATTGAACGGTTTATTTCCAGATAACTTTGTCCTAGTTTGGACAGTTAATTCAATATTTCTTAGGCTAGCAAAATCACGGACTTAGAGAACAGCTCTGTCCTCCCTGCAAAATAAACAGTTTATACACATGTAGATTAATACAAGAGTTTCTTTTTTTAAAATACTGCAAGAAAAAGCTGCCAAAGATTGGGCTTACTGATGGTTTCAAGATGATTTTAACTCTGTCTTCCCACAATACAGGAGAATTTCACTAAGTAAGAACACTAAGTGGCCTATTTTTTTGAAGTTGAAACTCCTACTTAACTCACACTGGTTGCTTGATACAACAACCTTTCTACCTACATGAGAGGAACTGCTGCAGCCATTATTCCATAAGGACCATATGTTTAAATAATTGGATTTTCTTTTTCCCTGTCTTGTACACATTTTTCATATCCCTTCCTGTTTTCTTCCCTTACCAATTCAACAAACTGAGGCTGAGTGCTGATCCTTTACCACATATTCCTTTGACACTCACTGAAGCTGGATGACATTCCAAAAATCTAAACAATTTTCAACAGTGACACCTGTTTAGAATATATTATTTGTGAAGGATAAAATAAAATAGTGAGAGGAACTTTATGCTGGATATAGTACTTCAGAAAAAAAGCTAAAGAAGTCAGTATTTACTGAATTTCTGTTATTTCAGTGTTATTTCAGAATGAAATCTTAGCTTACCATGGTTTCTGCTAAAATTTCGTATCATGACTATGTCGAGGAATAATGAAACTATGAGAGATAAGCAGCAATGCCATTCACTCTTTCTGCAGCAGTTGCTTGGAGGCCACTGAAGCCGTATATGAAATAATGGAATGATGTTTGTTTTATTTTTTAGCACAAATTTTACAAGCCCCCCCAAACAAGGCCTCGTCTTTATTTATCATGAAGAAAAGGAGAAGACATCTTTCTCATACTGGTGAAACGTCAGACTTGTACAACACAGAGGGTTCTTGTGCAGGAAATGTGTGGGTGGAGGAAAAGGTTCTTTTCCTAGAGACTATTAAAACTTCACATACATTTATTTCTCAGAAACATTCAATCAGCCTTCATAACATAATGATGTTCATGATGAAGATGTGTATGTGCAGAGTCCACTCCACATTGCTGAAACAGAACAAACTGTATTCTCTTCTGCCTATAATTTCCAGGTCTTTTGATTTTATCATTAGCTCTGTAATATTCGATGCTTTCCTAAAAATTCATGACCTCAGTGCCATATGGCTGGTGGGTGTTGTTTGTCTGTCTGTTACAATGAATGGGTTGAGAGTAGAGCTTCCCTCATGTCGAGTCATAGAAACACAGGAAAACTTGGCTGGATGAGACCTCTGAAGGTCATTCAGTCCATGCAGAGGATCAATCCACTGATCAGGTCAGCATGACTTTGTCTAGATGAACTTTAAAACTGTACAACAGTGGAGATCCCAAACCTCTCTGGGCAACAGTTCCAGTTCTGTACTTCCTCTTAGCCAATTATTTTTCCTGACGTCCAACCTGAACCTCCCATGCCACAGTTTTGTGGCCATGTGCCCTTATTGTTATACCTGGCACTATCAAGAGAGTAGAGGGGAAAAGAGTGGCATCATGATCTTTTTAATAACTTTTCAAATATTTGCATACTGCTATTACATTTTAAATCGGTCCTTATCACCTGACTAAATAAACCTATCATCTCCTTCAGCCACTCTTCAGAGGACATGTGCTCCAGGCCTCTGACCACCACCATCCCTTTGACCAGTTTCTTCACACACAATGTGAACTGAAGAGTCCAAAACTGGGTGGAGTATTCCAAGCGTGGCTTCACTAGCTCTACAGAGACAGGCAGGGTAACTCAATCTGTTGGCCAGATTCCTCCTGGTGCACCCTGGTATGCTCTTTGCCTAATTTCCAAGAAGTGTTCCACTTCCTCTAGTTAGCATCAAATACAAATTTACTGAAGTTATACTCTGCTGCCTTATAATTTGAAAGTAATATCCTTTTCCTTGCCATCACATTTATCCTCATTCGCCATGGTTTTTCGAAAATAAAGTCACACCCACAGGGACAGGTGTTTCAGCACTTTTGGATGAATCCCCTTCAGCTCCAGGGATCTCGGTGCTGCAGCTTCCCCTGCTGTTTGCTGCCTCTCTCCCCCTTAAACCCTGCCAGTGCATGCAGCAGGATTTGACTGTGAAAAACAATGGGGGATTAAAAAAAATAGGCCTTAAGTACTTCAACCAATTATAAAGGAACTCATTATTTTCAAGACTTAGAATTCACACTCTCAACTTCTGATTTCTATGACCATCAATTAATGGTCTTAAAACAGTAGTACAGAATTTAGAAGTCTGGATTTAAACAGTAGTACAGAATTTAGAAGTCTGGATTTAAAGGCAGAAGACAGATTGATTCTACATTATGATTATACTGGGACACTTCTTTTTGCTGAGTCATTGAAGAAAAGTACTTATTTATGGTGACACAAAGAGATTGGCAGCAATGTAAAATGAAAAGGCAGGTGATTTGTTAGAGATACCAAAACAAGTTGGTTGCTATTTTATTCTCCACAGTAAGAAAAGTCAGCTCTTATCAAGAGCAGTGGAAGAAGACGACACCTGATCCCAAGTGCTTTTCAGTGGAAATACTTCTACTGATTGCAGCAAGGTATGTTGTAGTAACTTTTCTTACTTGCTGATATGTGCTACGTGATTCTTGCTACTACTAACGCCTTCCTAGGAGAATGGATAAAACTGCCTCATCATCTTGTAACTCAAAATATTACTAGAATGTTTAGAGATTTCTCCTGAAATACATTTTTAAAGTAAAGTTCTTCAAGAATGGCTGAAGGAGCTTCATAGATGCTGGAAGACCTAAAATGTCATTTAATGACTGTATTTGTTTTTTTAAAAAATACACTATAATTACGTTTTTCTATAGTAAGTGAGCAACTCATTGAAACATTCTCTAAATGTTTTTGACTGACGATTGGTTGAGAACCCAGTGCATTCTTTCATTCTGTCCTTTTTGCAATTTTATTATGTATTATTCTGTATATTTTCATCATTGTAAACACAGCTCTGGATGCAAACTACTGTCTTCTGATAACAACTTCTCCTATATAATTAGGAGATATTTAGTTCCAACTTAACAATGCTTCCTTTATTTACCTGATGCTGCACACTTTTTTCTTTGACTTCACCTATGGACTTATTTTGGGTCCACTATTTAAGAACCTGAATAGGTAAAAGGAACATTCTACTGTAATTTCATTAGTCACTACAGTAATCATGTTTTAGAGTATGCTTAAAGTGGTAACTAGGAACAGTTTCATGAATTTTTCATGAAGAAGGAAGTAATACACATAGAGAAAGGGATATAAAATTGAATACTGCATCGTCTTGATTCAGTGAATAATCAAGTCACCCAGGTGGCTTTGTAAGTTTGCGTATCTGGTACAATGCATATCAATGTATTACCCAATCAGGATTACAACACGGAAGCATAGCTGATGATTTAAAAAAGTGCATAGTCTCAAAAAGTGACAAGTGTTTTTATTTGCTTTGTATTAGTTTTTTTTTCTTTCTTTTTTTTCTTTTTTTTTTTAAGATCATTGCATATACTGAAGAAACTTTCAAGGTTTCCCACTTTAACAAAAATATCTTCTTTTTCTACTCCTTCATTGCTCAATCATTAACCAAGTCAGCTATACTAACTACAGTATTTTCTTTCCTTCCAGGCTGGAAGAGAATCCAAGCCCCCAGAAACAGCATAAGGACCTGCTTTACGGCACAGACATCAAAAAGCAATGCCTGCTTTGGATGTGTATTTTATTTTGTTTCTGGGGTAGTGTACCAAGTCTTTGAGCCTTGCTTAACTGCGTTAAGCTTTGTGCTCTTCTTGATATTCTGCTTGTGGTTCATCCTATCCTAGCAAACCTCTGATGACTTCATTGTCTTTTCGTGGGCTTATCTGCAGCATGGAATCACTTTTGCAAAATCTTTAGGCTGCCTTTTGCAGCCCAGCATATTTACTCGCATCTCTTGTCTGTCTAGTACTTGATTTTTTTTGGTTTTGTCTGGTTTCGCTCATCACAGGTGTCCTGCAGGATCAACCGGTCCATCTCCGACTCATCAGGAGGATGCCAAAAGAAACAGGAAGTGAACCTATTTAGAGCAGTGGCCCTCTCAGTGCCCCTTGACTACATCCCAGAACTAAATAGTATGTTCTAGAAAAAACCAAATCTTTCATTTGTAACCAGTGCTGGCATGAGCTTTATAAACCATATATTTTTGTTTATTTCCTTTACTGCACTAATATAATACACTTATAAAACCGTGTATCTTTGTTTTCTTCTTGCTTTCTCATTATGCTGGTTTGTTTAACTTCTTTTTTTCTACTAAAACTGTGGTATATTGAGTTCTCATTTATTGTTTATATCATTATTTTAAAAGTATATTTTTATTATCTATTATTTAGGTTTTTATTATATTGATTATTCTGATTATTTAAGGTTTTATATTAGTTTTAATTCACGTTGTATTATATATTGATTTACTGATATTATC
>NW_010416562.1:547-961 GCF_000710305.1 Buceros rhinoceros silvestris | reverse complement strand
TTATTATTATTGTTATTATTATTATTATTTAATATAATCTGGCCAGACGGATAAACAAGCGTATGGAGCATCGCGGCAGAAATCCTCTTTCCAGCCAGATGTGCACCGCAGCCCAGGGGTGGGAGCATCACCGGGACGGTTTCCAGGGTTGTTTTTATTTGTGCCTCCCAACCCGCAGCCCAGCACCCCGGGTTGCTCCGGACTTAACCTGTTCATCAGCCCCAAAGGGTGGAGTGACTCCCTGTCCTGGTCTGGATGGCCACACGTACCCTCACCTCCGAAAAAGGGTGCCCTGAGCATCCCCTGCTATTTTTAATCACCTTCCGCGGCGTTTTCTCCCATTAAATACAGGGGTTCCTCAACATAAAGCTCTGCACGGGAGCCAGACAAACTCAGGAGACGCACCCATCCTCT
>NW_010416562.1:0-326 GCF_000710305.1 Buceros rhinoceros silvestris | reverse complement strand
TTTTATGGGAGAATGGTTTTGGACCTCCATCCCCCAACCACTAAAAGCAACCTTCCCCCTCCCAGAGCCCAGATTCCCCATCCAGCCCCGTCCCACCAATATTTCCGCAGAAAACCATCCCACCGCCGCGATTTCCCGACTGCTCCTTTGGGCACCGGCGGTGCCTCCCATGGCCAGACCGACCACGGCGGGGGGTGACCCCCGGCTTCGCGGGGTGCCGGCGGCGGCGCTCCCCGGAGCGGGAGGATGGATGCTGGCCAGACTGGGCTGCGCAGGAGCCGGCTCCTCCCTCACGCTATTTATTCCTCCTCGGAGGCTGAATCACC
>NW_010416561.1:11023-11418 GCF_000710305.1 Buceros rhinoceros silvestris | reverse complement strand
GAGGAGGAGAATTGAAAAAAAAGTAAAAAAAAGTTGAGATAAGAACAGTTCAATAACTAAAATAAAAGTAAAGAAAATAATAACAAAAATAAAAATATTATTCTAATAATAATTGTGATGAAAAGGGATATAATGAAGAGAGAAAGAAATTCCAAGAAAAGGCAAGTGATGCACAATGAAGAACCAGGTTATAGTCAAACCACAAGTTAATGTGTCAGGACAGTAATCTCATTGACTATAGCTGGCGATTTATAAAAACAATTAAATAATACTGATTTTTTTTTTTAACTAATTTTGTATGAAGTTACAAGTTAAATTTAGCTAATAAACACAGTATCCTTCAGCTGCAGATTATTTTGCTTTTGCTGCCTTTAAATCAAGTAATAATTAGAATC
>NW_010416561.1:8537-10906 GCF_000710305.1 Buceros rhinoceros silvestris | reverse complement strand
GAAAGAGGAAGGAAGGAAGGAAGGAAGGAAGGAAGGAAGGAGGCTTATGAATCTTCATCTCTCTTGCTGTCATGGTTTTTCCCTTAATATTAAAAAATATCACACATTTTTCTGAAAAGCACTTAACTTTTAACTCAGTAAGGACCAATTTGTTGCTCAGCGTAGGTCAAGAGCCACTCTGTTCAGCTAACAGGCAGATTGCAGGATAACGCATTATATCACCTGGGATGAGTCATTACACACAGAGACATGACTTTGGTTTTCCACCGTTTTAAATTAAAAGTAGTGCCACTGTAGATAATCCTGTGCATATCTTAGTCCACAGAGAATGATCAGTGCTAGAACTTGTTGTAAGTTAAGAATCCATCCCATCCTACAGGTTTGTCCAAATTCCTTTAATCTCAGAAAACACAGTTATTACTATTTCTTGATTACAGTTAGAAGAAGGAGCCTGGGCATGTTATATTCAAATTCGGAATAGAAACCTCAGATAAAAAATCTGTGAAAGAAGACCATTACACAGAGTCCATTTGAACGTTAAAGCTAAATCTGACACCCCATCCTCCAGGGTGCATACAACTCCGCATTGGTCACACAGGTTTTATACGAATACAAATGTGCCTGGCTGAAAAGCGCACCTCAAATTAAAATTTTGACAGACATAGACCCTTCTATGTAGAAGTTTTAACAGATGTTTTAGAAAAAAATTAAATTCAAAATTTTCTTTCTACAATTTTATGACTTTTACTATCATTATTATTACTTTGGAGAGCGAAATAATAATGTTGAGGTCTTCATAAGAAAATTCTGAAATATGAAAGCAGATTTTAAAAGATTTTCAGAAAGATTTAAAATATTCCTTTAATTAAATAGCAACATAGACTAAAGGAGAAACATTTCTTTTTGCCAAAAGTTTTAGCTGAAAAATAAACTTTTTCATTTTTTTCAATAAGTAGAAAAAGTATATCTAACTTGATTTTCTTTATGGCCACTCCTGAATTATTTATGAAGTCCTTACATCAGCAAATACATGCTTCGTTAATAAATATTCACCAAAATAGTTCCATAGAATAAGAGGCAGATCACAGGTGTTAGTTATCCATATTGGTTTTACCTAAAGTATATGAATTTATGGAACATCTGAAAGATACATCAGGAGAATTTCAGATTCAGATAATTTTTTAAAATAAAAAGTAGTAGTACACGTCACACTTTAAAACTATTGTTTGGATTAAAAAAGGGATTTTTGTATCCTGCTCCCCTCTGCTGAAGAACATGTGGAAACTGACAGTGGTGCAAGAAATTTCCAAGGTTCTTCTTTGAAATTCTAACAGTCTTAATTGATGTCATGACCAGTGACCAGAGGAGTTTTTTTCTTCCTAACCCTTTTATTTTTTTTTTTCTAAGTATCATTTTGTCTGTTGACTTGAAAACACAGCTGTGCTGGGCAGGGCACGTCTCCAGGATGGCGGATCACCCCTCCCTAAGATTGTGTTCTACGGTGAACTCGCCACCTGCTGCCGCAAGAGAAGAGCTCCAAAGAGGAGATATAAGGACTCCCTGAAACAATACCTCAGCCTTGGCCACGTTGACCCCCATCAGTGGTCCACCCTGGCCTCCCATCAGGAGATTTGGAGACACACCATACATAATGCTGCTGCCTCCTTTGAGAGCACACGTAGAATCAGTCTCAAGGAGAAAAGACAGTGCAGAAAGAACCGTGCCTCGACTATGCCACCCAAGGAGACCTTCCCGTGTGCTCTTTGCGACCCGTCTTGCCTATCCCGCACTGGCCTTTTCAGCCATCAGCGCGCTTGCAGTAAGCGTGGGGAAAGCCCTTCCCAAATCTTCGTCCGCGAAGCCAAGTCATGATGATCAGGAGGATGATGAGAATAAATACTTCGATAATTTTGGTTCCAAAGATTTAAAACCTGCAAAAAACATCGAGCCTTCATTCCCTAAAAGTTAACAAAAACATGGTTATGAAAGACAGTTTGTGGTTTAGCTGCTCTGAAGCTTGGGCCTGACTAGTAAGTGCAGAATCCACAGTAAAGCCTGTCATCAATCTGCTGTAGGATATTAAATACTTATAATATGAAACTAAATTATGTGAAATTCAAACTATGCATTGCATTGAATAGAGCCTTGGATTGCTGTACAATCACAGGACAAAACCCTAAAAAAGATTTGTGTAATAAACGTGAATCTCTCCCAGAATGATTTAGTACCCAAGCATAACAGAAGCATCACTGTCCTGTCACTTGCCAAGTGAACACAGAAAAAGGAGGGATCGCAAGTGATAAAAAGTATAAAATGTGCGAATGTGTGGCCAAAGGGCACAAACTATACAACTTCAATGGCCATAACCT
>NW_010416561.1:280-8432 GCF_000710305.1 Buceros rhinoceros silvestris | reverse complement strand
TTCCCTCTATCTGTCCTATGAATGCAAAGTGAAACAGTTCTTACTTTACCTGGTTTCCCTTCAGTTAAGAAGGATACCTGCAGAGAGAGATGTACAAGCTAAAATTTTACTTAATTATACAAGTTTCAAATGATTAAGCATAAGTCTTGAACAGATGTTAATTTTTCAAGCTGAAGTACAGAAGTGCGACCATGGACATCATAAATAATTCAACAGTATGTTTTTAAGAACTGGATTGAGTTTCTAACAAAAAATCTTGTTTGAAGGAAAGTAGAGATGTTTGTTAATGTTCTTCTTTCTGATATATTCCTGGTGAATCCAACATACTGAATCATCTGACAGTATAGTCACATGTCTGGCTATCCTAGGAGCACCTGGAAGATGCTATGCAACTTAAATAAATGGTTGCTATCAGCTACTCTTTCCAGAACTTCTCTCAGAAGCGACAAATGCTCCCCTCTGTCAAGTGTATTTAGTTAAGGCAGAATAGGACCTTCAGTTGCACTAACCATGGAGTGCACATACCCTGCTGAATCATTTATTTATCCTGTGTCTTGCAGCAATAAGCTTCTTGGTTTTCTTTGGGGAATGAGTTGTAGGAAATTTTGGCTTTGTTCTGGTCTGGAGCTCCTCCATCCCTGGAAGATGTTTTCAGAATGTTTCTTTGTTTTTCACCTCTTTACTAAGTAAGGTGCTGATTTTATTTTTTTTTTCACTGCCTTTTGTGCCCTATTCCTGTTCAGACCCTTATTTTCTTCTAGATGCTGAGGTTCCATCTCTCCTTTATGACAGCCTCTACGCAAATTTGGACACAGTCATCCCTAACCCCACTCTCCAACTTTCCTCTCTTTTCATGGAGTTACCTTTAGCAAAACATTGCCACTTTTCTTCACTTTCAACTTTTAGCCTTCTCCTTTGCTGTCATGCTTACAAGCAAGTTAGGAGTTAACATGCTGTTCTGTCTACTACATTAAGTAACATTGCTGCCTTGCTTCCTTGTGGCACCCTGTTTTTTCTTGAGTGATGTTTTCTCTTGTATTATACGGAAACAATAGGAATAGGATAGGGCTGCATTTACACAGTGTGATCTGGTCCATAATTTGAACTCCTATCTGGTGCTGCTACTCAGATAACAAGGACAGGTTTTATTCTGGAAATAGTGGAAGTGTCTGGAAAATGAATGCAAAGCTCTGCCATTGCTTTAAGCTACCTACCGTTATGTTATCCTTTGTTCTCTGTTAAGACATGTTAATATTTCAAATATTAAATTGCTGTGGCCTCAATACAATTCCCTTACTTGCCATATTCAATTTCTCTTCTCACTATCTCTTCTCTTCAATGCTCAGGATCTTTCTTCAGGGTTAAGAATGGGAGCACTCAGCTCTTACTGGGCTTGTTGAAGATGGGTGTTTTGTTAAAATCCAGTTGGTAGGGTAAAATGAAAGCAGGTATGGTTCAGGCAAAAGACAGACCAAACAATATAGGCCAAAACACAACAAGAGCTATCTCTGATGGCTGTGTCTTCAGTCATCAGATAAAGTTTTAGATGAAAAGCCCACAGTCATAACTTACTCTTTGAGCAGTTCATGAGTAGCCATCAATCACAGCTTGCAGCCCAAGCATCTATAAATCATGAATGTGGCCACCTCAGAAGTGGCAATTCAGTGGATCCTTTACAGCCACACACTTCTCTATTCCTGTTATGCCTCTATCCCAGTTTTCCTCCTCTGTACTATCAAACCTATTTACCCACACTATTGTTCAGATTTTGGAGCTATAAAAAAGTATCCACAAAAGTAGTAGTCTGTAGGGAGTTTATTGTCTATGCTTCTGGCAAGATCCTGTCACCTACAGAATCAGTATCTGAATAAAGTTCAGATGTACTTGTAACTCCAGGTTCTGTCCCTAGCTGTCTGGATTTACATGCTAAAACTGTCATCTTTTTTTAATCAATTAGAGTCAAAGGGCTGTCTTCAGTTCTGTCTTACACTTGGCTGAACATGTTGTCACAACCTATTAAATGTTAGCAGTTAACAAGAAGTGCAACAGCTAAGCTCCGTTTGCGCTTACCCCCACTCAACTTAAGGGCAATGAATTTCCACTTAAGGATGCAGCAGTAGCTTGTATTAAAGTGGAAAATTACTATAGCAAAACATGAGGAAGATGAAAGTCATCCTGCAAGCAACATTGTTAATGATTCATAGGACATCAGCGCTAGATAGTTTTATGACAGTAATACAGCTGGCATCACAAAGAGGAGATGACCACATTAAACCTCAGCTGCAGTTCTGATGAGACAGTGAGTCAGAAAAGTTCACAGAATATATAATCTTTTTCTAGGCATCTGCCTCTCTGGCTCATTACAGCATCTGAAAATTGCTTAAAGAAGCAATGGTATAAAACCTCAATAGTATTTTAAAGCTATAAAAAGTTTCTGTGGCAAATAGAAGACACTTTCTGAAATTTAATGGAAAATTAAAAAGTAAAATTTGCATCCCATGTGGAACACTAAATATTATTAGCCAGTTGGAGAGAAAGATAAGATGAAAAGAATATAGATATAATAATATGTATCCTTAAGTGCTTAAGAAGTCCAGTATGTAACATTTTAGCAGTAAAATAAAATCATATGAAAGAGCCCATACAGAGCATAGGAAGTGGTTTCTTCAGCGCTTGTAAGCTTCTGCATGTTGTAAATCTTGTTCTGATGGAACTCATAAAATTTGTAAGTCCACAAATTAAGAAATAAATTAGTTATCAGTCTGGCTGACCAGAGTGCCCTACAAGCCCTGCTGAATGATAGACCTCCTGGGACTAGGCACTCTTTGAATGTTGAGCATGGAAAGACCAGAGACTTTTGTCAAGCTGACATACATAGCTATATCTAGAACTGGTCAAAAAATGCTGACAACATCTCTTCTGGCAGCCTTACTGAAGAAGATACAGCATTTATTTAAAAAAAAAACAAAACCAAAACCAAAAACAAACCAAAAAACCCCAACAAACTGCAAACATGTCCATGGCATTTCAAATCCAGACAAACCTCCTCAATTTTCCTATTCCTTTACATAACATCAAGATTTGGGGTTTCATTTTCTATTTATGTTTTATTACATGAGGGTTTTAAGTTCTCCTGCTGTAGATTGTATGTTATTCCATGTTGGTGTCTCATAGGGATCCAGACAATGCTGGATATTTAAGCAAACCTTGCTGTTAAGGAAGCAGCACCTCCAGGAATCTATTCATTCATGCCAGGAAAATGGGTAAGTTGCCTCTTTAGGCGTCCTCTCCATCAGCTGCAGAACAAGACTTGGCAGCCAATGTGCCATACCTATATATCTGGAGTTAAGTGAAATGAATGCAGTCCTTTACGTGGTTATTTGCAGAAAGTGAAAGATTGGGCTGTTTCTTACTTGACAGTTTTCAGAGATCTTTTTTCATCACATTAAAACTTCACTGAAACTTTGAAACACATTTTGAACCATAGACTGATTGTTAGGAAGAAAATTTTATTTTCTTGTCAGCAACAGGTATGACAAACAGGCAGAAGACAGGTTGTGGAGACCCTGAAGGTTTTGGTGACTTGATGAAGGTAAATTTCAAACTATGAAAACACCACAACAGAACCAAGCATTAAGGTACCTTCTCCTAAATCATGGTGACTTCTCTTAAATCTTGACTTCTCTTCCACAGCCTTTCTTTCTCCTAAGAAGTAAAAGAACTCCTTCCCTCCCTCCTTCCTTTCATACTAATTTAAGCTCGTAACAGCTGGAGTAATTCAAAATAGGGTTTCTGAAAACTGGAGAGTGCAATATTATATTCATGAACCATTCCACGAACCGTAACCGTTCATTCAACCTAAAGGCTATCAGTTCCTACTCAAAACTACCTAACACCACATCAAGGGTAAATGGACTAATGGTGAAGGGGGGCATTAGCTGCAAAAGCTTTACAGTGCTTGGACTGTGAGGGGAGGTTATTTGGGGCCATGTCTAGTAATCCTTCACTGCTACTGAATGAAAAGCAACAGGTGCACGGGTACTTCAAAAGGTTCATCTTACTGCGTTCTGGTGCTTTGTTGGTGTCCATTTCAGTAGTGATGCCCAGGGTTATTTTACCAGGGTATTGTCAGCTGTAAGCAAGTAAGGGTGGAAACCTGCATGAAAGGGAGCTAAAATGCAGTTGGTAAGGAACTCCTACTTGAGCATGTGCTCAGAGTGTACAGCAAATGCAGCTCAATGCCTTTCTTTCAAACTCTAACTTTGCTTTAGCATGGTGAAGGTGCTGCATACTAGGTCCCTTCTTTGTGGTCATATGCCCATGGTCCAGGCAACACCAAGGCTGAGGAAAGTACATGCATTTGGACATTTTAGGAGATTGTTTGAGAACAGCAAAATTGCAGCTGTGTACCATCAGTCTTAATTTCCTAGGCTTTAAGTCCTTGAGTTTTGCTGAACTGTGTGATTTGAACTGCCAGACAGACTTAATTGTACATTTTTACAGGGTTGCAGGTTTTTGTCACTGAGCAGTTTGTTTAATTTATCTCTCTCTTTTCTTGGTGGTTTGGGGGGGTTTTTTGTTAGGTTTCTTGGGTTGGTTGGTTGGTTTGTTTGTTTTTTAATCAGAAAAGAATACTTTTCTTCACAACTACCAATAATTAGGTATCTGAAACATTCACTAGGAAGTTGGGTTTTTTCTGATTTCTAGGTGCACCTGCCTTTTCCCTCTCTTAGGTAGATTATGATCAGTAGTACCAGAGATGCTTGGTCTCAGTAAGTTTAATACCATGCTGTGATTTATATCACAGGGTTTTCTCTGAGCACATGCAATGTATTCCCTTTGGATGAAATTAGCTTGCAAGAAGTCCAGGAGTACATCTAATGTATGCCAGCTGCAAACAGGACCAGGCTAGAGCACACTGAAGCGAAGCCACCATGAAACACATATAAGATGGGCTTTGGGTCCAGTATCAGGCAGGGTGTCTGTACCAGGGGGCTACAGGGCTGCCCTGTGCAAGAGGAGGCCATGAACTACCCTGTGTCTGGGTATAGCCAGAGAAGATACACAGGCACTGTGTCCAGCCTGCCCACTGTCCATCCCTAACCCAGGTACTGTGACCATTCCTGTCCACTGACCACACAGAGAGAAGGTGCCTTGCTGCCCTGCAGAACAGGTAACCAGTGTCCACCTGTCTAGATGCCTCCAGTGTAAATGCAAAACCTCTAACAATGCATCTACATGTCCAGGACAGCTGTAGACCACTTCTCCACGTGGCATGTTCACTGTAAGAGTTTTGATTACGGCCCAGAACCAGTTAACATAGCCCATGTCCTTGAACCATCCCATTACCATGACAGTGGTCTGACTGGGAGCACTTACAGAGGCTAGCTGTAAGTGTTGTTTCCAGCCTGTTTCTTCTGGATGTTTATCAACCCAACTCACACTTTAGCAACCTTTTTATCATGGCTTCTCCTGAATAACATGTAGACTGTGTAATAACTAAAATCAGTGCTGAAGACCTGAAACAGACTGGACATGACTTGGCTGAGCCCCAGGTGAGCCAAAACAAGCAGCAACAAAGGCAGTAGACCATCAGAGAGTTTTGTTTTATACAGGAGTCTGTGCCTAAGGAAACCGTTGCTGGGTAGGTCAGTCTTCATCCACGTGCTTGTAGATAGGAGGTATCAGGAAAATACAAGCTTGTGGGATGATTTTAGTACTTTAGTAGTTAAAATCAACCTTAAAGTAAAAAAAAACCCCAAGCTGTTCCACTACAGCATATGCAGTGCAAGCACAACTTTCATGGGAAGCTAGCAGCCTCCTTCCTAGAGCAAACCCAGACTCTGACTGGTGGGTGGAAGTATTAGCTAAAAGCAGTAAGTAAGGTTCCAAATGTCAAACTTAGCTAACTCAGAAAAGAGTATGGCGTTGTATTAAAACTCCGTGGACACTATATGCCCAAAGACAGGTAGAGGTATATTAACTCGTTAAATTGTTTCTCAGAGCAATATACAGTGATTGGCAGATAATGGCAAATTCAAATGATTGCTTTTTTCCCAGCTTCCTTCTATCTGACTGTATTATGTAAGGATCGATTCTGATCTTATACAGGTATTGGACCAATATGATTCTTCGGCTGTTATTTAATGCATGTCATTTTTTGCGGACCTCATGGAGGAAAACCAGAACAATGGTTCCAAACCACATGATGTAAACTGATGTGGTCTCTTCCTCTGCTTTTATGGTGTTCCCATAGCAGTGCATAGCAGTTCCATATAGTCTATAGAGCTATACTGTCTGAAGACTCAATGGTGGTATTAATGAAGAAGCTTATTAGGAAAAGTTATCTTACAAGTTTACAGAGTTAGAGTGTTGAAGAAAATTTTCAAGTATCTGTCTTTCAAAGAAGGGGGATCAGAATTCAGTCAACTCTTTAAAGACAGGTTGTGTTAATAAACTTAGGGAAAATTTTAGAATTTTAGTGCAGATGAGTGCAAACTTCAGGATATGTGCAATAAGCATAAAAAAGATTTTTCTGAAATATCTTTAATGAGGAGTGATTAATTGTAACAATACAATTGTTACAATTGGGGGAGAACAATTTGAGATACAGCTGTAAAAATATGAGGTCAGCCCCACGTTTACCCCAATTATATTTAATTGAAGATGCTTGAATATATACAAATGAGTGTCAAAGGGTCGAAAATAAAGCAGTTACATGAGGGTAGATCATATTTGCAAAGGGAAAGGGAAAGGAAATTCCTACAGGAAAGGGAACTCTAAACCACCTATAATAAAAGAATCAAATATGATCTAGTCCAAACACGGGTAAGGGGAAGACAGTATTGTTACTAATAATCTAATTATAAATTAAAGTTAAGACCTATGGTCCTGATGAAGACTGAAGAAACAGATTAATTTAATATTAAGGAATATTTTCTGTCTTTTCAGAGTTAAAATGGAAAGAAACAAAAGTATTTAAAACTGTTTGGGGTTACAATACCAAAAGAAGTGAGCAGACTGAAAGAAAAATTTTCTCTTTTCTGCTACTCCACATGTTATCTAAGGACCTGATCAACCAGATACATGCAGCCATGAATATAAGAGATTACTGTGTATGAGCATATTTAAGTCATCAATGAAATTGCCTCTAGTACGAAAATCCATATTGAAGATTAATGCAAGACTAGACCTCTGTGTCATAGCTTCAGAAAGATTGATGTGTTCGCTTCACTTTATGTCTATGAATAAACCCATTGATTTCTTTGAGACTACCTACACATGTAAAATGAAGCACAGCTTTGAATCTTTTCTGAATTATATCTTTAGATTATAATCTTCTCAATTTATGCACCAGTTTGCAAAAGTGACTTGATCCTCATCCACATAAATCCATACCAATTTGACAACAGTTGGGGTAAGGCCTATATTTCTGTAGGATTCTTGGCTCATTTTTGAGACCTGAATCAGAGAAGATACATATCGCTTGGAGAGCAACACATGAAGTGGATATACACAGTGGATCAAGCACCTTATCTCAAGCTTGAGATTCATGGTTGAGAAAGCATAATCCCAACAAAGTAGTAAATGGAAGTAAATGGAAGACCTGTGCCACAAGTGTGAAGCAGGAGGTAGGGGAATGGTGCAGGACAGACAGCAGCAGCCAACCAGTTTGTTTTTACCATGCCAAATTAATGATTTTCGTGCAGATCTGTACTGTGTGAGAAGATCCATCAAACCAGGCAGCTCATCTAAACCAGACTGGTAAGTCTTTATTCCTTTATGAATTTTTATTGAAAAAAGAGAGAGAGAATGGTGATAAAGTCAGTGCTCTGATTCCCTGTGGACCAGGAAGCAGAAGGAAGCAGTCGTTGTATGTGAAGATGACCATTTGATTTACAAATGAAGCACTGAGACAGATTGAGGGGAAAGCCACAGTGAACACAGATATATCAACTGATCTGAAAACTCCTACACTTCAATGTGTCGGCCTTCTTTATAAAAGGGGAAGACTCCAAACCTGAAACAGAAGCAGAATGTAAAGGATACCCACTGTTGTCCCAGCAGGGTGTCTACTGAAATTACATCTTACTTCATCAGACCCTACCTGAATTACTGGCATTGTCTTAATATTAGCGGGGGCTGGGGTAGG
>NW_010416561.1:0-250 GCF_000710305.1 Buceros rhinoceros silvestris | reverse complement strand
TACCTGAATTACTGGCATTGTCCTAATATTAGCGGGGGCAGGGGGAGGTGGAGGGTGAGGGGAGTAGGGTGGGGAGGCAGTTTGATTTTTTTAGGCAATATACATCCTAGCTAATTGATAAATCACTTAACAAAGCTTTTTTACTTGAGGTGTTAGTTAAACTGAGTAATAGACAAGTAATTCTTCAATCCAGAAAACACATGTATTCCTCACTATGCAGCAGGGGCTGAAAATCTGAAAGGTTTTTCTT
>NW_010416560.1:0-2650 GCF_000710305.1 Buceros rhinoceros silvestris | reverse complement strand
AATATATTATTTATTTTTAAAGTTTTTTTATTTTTAAGTATTTACAAACACGCTTGACAAAAATGCACACAAGTAATGCACCAGAATTAGTATCTCTAATCACATATGAAAAGATAAGCACATATATAAGCAACTGCAGTACTCAAGCTTTATTGTTAAATAAGCTTAAGCTAGTTAAAACCTACTTTTAACATCTGTTTTCCACCATCTGCACAGGTTCTCCTTGACCCCCCGTTTCTCTCAATACAAACAGTAAAAGCAGAATGGTTGATTCTACTATCAATGCAGTCAACCTCTCATCACTTCCACTATCACCTTCATCTTTATTGCAAATGCTGCCTCGGTTTTGAGGTTTTCGCCATTAACATAGTTTTAGCATTCTGAGTTGTTCACAGGCCAGGACTTGCAAATCTGCGCCCATGCATGAGAAGCAAAAAATCAACTGTAAAACTTTTTATAGTTAGCTTTATTATAAACATAACTGAAACTGAACTACGAAATAGTGTTCTCCAGTGTGAAATCTCAGTTCTGCAATCAGATCCATTCCGACGGTCTTGGCGTTATGTACGGAAGGCTGCAAGATCAGGACCCCAAAAACAAGGCGAGCGCAGGTAGACAAACATATTCCCAAACAGGCAAACACAAATCTACAGAGAAAGAATCTGACTTCCTACGCTCAGTAAAAAACCCTTACAGCATGTTGCTAGGCTACAGAAAACAGTGGCAGTGCTGACAATCATGTTTGTCTTAAGGATATAAGCAAGGGAAAGCCTATAGCAAGAGATAACATTTTTATTAGACTGATGCAACCTAAAGACAGTTACATTGCAAATCCTTATTTTATGGCTATCCTCATAAGTTTGTTTCCCAAGCTCCCTAACTCACTTCAGCCAAATGAAATCCAATTAGCTTTTACAAGTTAAGAATGAGACCTCTGTTAACCCTGGTCACTGTGACTGAACTCGTTACAGATCAATCATTCAGGCAGTTCCACCAGCAGATCTGAAGGGCGAGTAACTGACAGCTGAGGGCACTACTTTTTTCACCAGCGTAGCTGACGAAATATTGGGAGATACGGTGCAACATTGCACAACCTTAAATTAACCTAATTAAAATTAGTATTCTTTTTAATAGAGACTCTTCAATCAAAGGTAACACTATTTCACAGATGTCAGTTTAGCTCATGTTTTCAGATTACTGGAGGAAATTAACCAAGGAGAAGTGAAAGTCTTTAAAGTGTACTTAAATAACTGCCTGAATAGAAACAGGTTAACTGCAAAGTATGTCCACGAGTCACTTAACAGTGTTTCTGACTGCTGATGATAACGCTGACATGCTCCTCATGTGTCTGCAGGTGCTTGTATCTTCCAGCATATTTTGCAATAAACTGGAACGGTGGCATATTGGAAAACAACAGCTTCATTATCTGATACTCAGATAACTTCTTCCTACATCTGATGCACCTTACTGACTAGAATAATTTATTTCTGTGTTTGTGTGAGAAAAAAAAAATCAGCTGAAATACCCTAAGATTTTTGGTAAATACTATAAAGCAGAACAAAAATAATAGAAACATTTTCTCAGAATAAATTACAGTATTCCTCTGTATGCCTAGCAAAACTAATTTCAGATGTACGATCTGCTTCCAGTCAGGCTTTGAAAAATGTTAAACCCACTTTTATCCACAGGTGTTAACAAAGCCACAGGGAGGGCAAATGGCTTTCCTGAGGTCACCCAATCATTTAATGTTTGAGCCCAGATTAGAAGCTCTTGGCCAACAGTCTGTATCACAGCTAGTACTCACAGCTGGCTCTGCTCTAGCAGCATAGATCGATATTCAAAATTCTCTAAATCTCTGAAGTCCTACCTTTGAAGGCCCCAAACATTACGACAGGCTGCTCCGCATTTCAGTAACGGTCTAGAAACAGCATACACTTCCATAGAAGGATATAAAGAAATGAGGGCATCCGGTCATTGCTGTACGCCCTGTGACTGACTCCGGCAACAGCACTTTGCCTTTTCAAGATAACTGTAACACTAGCGCTATGAAGATATGCAGTAGGGCATCTCTGGTAAAAGATGATGCACTCCTAGTGCATCATTCTAATTAAGTCTGAAAACTTCTTTTTTGAAAAATAAACAATAATTACCTCTGCAAGTTTTAGATGAAGAGCAGCATTTTCAGTTTCCAGGACAACTATTCGTTCTTCTTTGGTCTAAGGAAGAAAACCCACCCAAAACCACAGAAGCAAAAATGAAATAAAATATGAGTCTGATGAACATTATTTCATTATAATAGCTTTATGACATTCCTCTCTGTCTACTTTCCAAATTCAAAGCGCTACCTACACCCAGCCTCCTCCGTGCAATACTTAACTACAAGCACATACAAATTAGGACAAACTCTTAATATACCATTATTACCTATATTTTCTGTCACTTTGCATGCTTACGTGGAAATGCACACATACAAAATTTTAACTGGTTTTGCTTCATAAAACCATCTCCTGTTGTTTTTCAGGTCGTTAGAAAAGAACTATTTTATTTATTCACAAACCCCATACATTTCCTATTCCAAGGCTGCACCGTGAGGAGACCGCCAAGCGCGTTGCAGCAAGACTACTTATTCCTCCGTACAGGCGCTGCCCTC
>NW_010416559.1:0-2772 GCF_000710305.1 Buceros rhinoceros silvestris | reverse complement strand
TTCGGTGGGGGAACCCCCCTTTTCAAACCGCAACAATTTGTTTCACACAACATTTTGCGGCATGTGCCTGTGCGTGTCTACACACATATATACAAATTATGAAGCAGTACATAGTTGGCTTTTTTAATACTATGAATCTAACATCATTTTACTCATTGCCAAATTTATTTCATAACTCCTGGTTATTACGATAATAGTCAAATACATAAACGCTGTATTATTGCGTGAGGATCTGACTGCTGGTTTATTATTTCAGCCCACATAGTACAGTGGGAGGGACACCTACTTTCCGAGGAGTTAAGATAGATAATCATAAAATTGTGAGCAATGCTGGAACTTGGAAGAGACCAGAATCAGAACAAAATTTCTTTCATGAGTTAGGCTGGCATTTGTAGCATTATCCCTCTGGAATGAAGTTGGGAGACTGGACTACAATCTGTCAACGTCAATGGACAGGTAGGAATTCACTCTCTCACAGGCATCATTTGGTGATAATCTATCAAGCTGCCGCTTGAGAGTGTGGCCAGGGGAGCGAAGGTGGTTTGGCAGAGGTCTTTCAAGTTGACACTCACCAACCCATTTCATCACAGGGCTTGGTAAAATCTCCATTGCACTTAATATGCCCTCTCCTGGAAGTGGGCCATCTGTTAGCACAACCGTGGTGTCAGATGTGAGATGGGTTAAGTAAGTGAAGTACTTTGCACGAGAAGCACAAGGGAGATGGCATCTTGGGCGTGATGATAATGTACTTGACCTCAGTGCAAGCGGTTGTAATATCCAGAAGGTATAGCGTTTAACAACTAACACCCCGTTTTGTCTCAGGTATGAATTTTGAGGCGTTAGTTCTATAATCTGTTTTAGTTTCTTAGCAAGTCATATGCCAGATTATTTTTCTCTTTGATTAGCATATGCACAATAGGATTGGAATGGTACAAATGTTGTTTTAAGGCTCAGTTGCTTCTGATTTACCATTTCTAAAACAGGCCAAATGGTAAAAACTTGTCCTAGGCATGCTGAAATGAGAACCTGTTGACTAAGGTTTAGTGTGCTGTTCAGTGACGCGGCAGAGAGATCAGGGATAAAATACTTGCAGATGCTCAGATAGAGGTTGGCAAAGAAATGCTGAATCAGTTTGCCGGTATTCGGGTCACAAGTATAAGTCAGACTAATAGAAATGAAGCATGAAAAATTGTTGCTGTGTATCCTCCAGCAGCTGGTGGGGCTTTTGTACCACTGCCGAGTGTGCGGCCTTCCTGCAGTGTCCTACAGCAGCAGTGTCCTGTCAGCTGCTATGAGACAAGCAGGGTAAATCGTGCATCTCTTATCCCTGCTGTCACACGCTAGTCTCCAAAAGCCTTTAATAGCTCGAATTAGTTGGAGTGATTGAGTGAAGAATGGTATCTCAGGGAAGAAGCCAGTTTGGGGCTCCTAGGTTCGGAAAGATGACCTCTTTTCTCACTGTTTACGCAAACCCAGCTCTTAAGAGTCCGCAGTAATGATGATTACCTGTTTTAGGCACAGCTGTAACGCAGTACAGATCTTGTGGAGACCCAGTGGGTAAGCGGATGCTGGCACTAGATTTTGGAACGTCTGGAATTACGAAGGTTGTACAGCTGTTGGGTGGCTTCCCGTATTGGCAGAGGTCAGCAGCTTTGTAGAATAAAAAGCAAAATATTTGAAACCATCCACAAAATCCTGTTGATGCCATATTATATAATGCCAGCGTAAGCACCACGAGGATTAAAGCCATCCTCGTGGTTTTGTGTTGTTTTTCTGTTAGGAAGATACTTGGCACCTTCAGATGAACTAGTTAAAGATTCAGCGCTAATCTCCATTTCCCTAATTATTGCCAGATTTTGGGAAACAGTAATAAAATTATCTCTTCATAATACATACATATGTAATACGAGGGGTGTATATTGCCAAAGCGCTGTTTAAATAATGGTATAACTACCACATCATGACCTTGTTTAGATACTAAAAAGCTACAGTGGGAGGGGTTTTTGTGCGTAACTCTTTTAGCGTTTGCCAAGAGTTAACTCCTAGCCCACTTTCTAATGCTCATCTTTGAAATGTCTAAATCACTTTTTTTATTATTGTTTTTAAAAGACAAAAATGTCTATTAAAAAGGAGAGTTTAAAACACACCTATAGAAAGAAACACTTGAAGTCAGTGTATTGATATTTTCTCGGTGGATCCTGCAAGATCCTTCCCACACATCGGTACCCTCTCCTCCGACTGACGCCAGCGCTCCTTCTTCCCATGTTCAGGGGAGTCATTCCCAGCCCTGTCCCTGTGCTGCACATCCCGCTAACCGAGCCCCGTCTTAGTGAAGACAGAGAGTGGGTCTGCAGCAGAAACCTCGCTGACGGGGGCGGGCAGCCTGCTGCGGGTGGCACCACGCACACGGAGTTCGTTTCTCTGTGTCGGTAGCTGATGCGGAGGCCCGCCCACGCTCCCCTTCTTAGTAAAGACAGAGGGTGGGCCTGCAGGAGAACCCTCGCTGACGGGGGCGGGCAGCCTGCTGCGGGTGGCACCACGCACACGGAGTTCGTTTCTCTGTGTCGGTAGCTGATGCGGAGCCCCGCCACCGCTCAGCGCGGCGCAGGGCAGCGCTCCCACGCTGCAAGCCCTGGAGAACGCTACAAAAGCAGAGCGCAAGGGAAAGTCTGTCCGTCCGGCGGAGCGGCCCCAGCACCACGGGAAGCGGCCCTGATGTGCTGCTCCTTCCCCGCCCATTCGCCGCCGCCCGGCACGGGCGGGTCCCCTGCC
>NW_010416558.1:0-3542 GCF_000710305.1 Buceros rhinoceros silvestris | reverse complement strand
AGATATATATTTTATTATATATTAGAATCTCAAATACTAATCAAAAGGTAAACTCTGTAAAGGAAATTATAATGAAAATTTTACGTGGTGTAAGACAAAGCAAATGCTTTCTACAGGCTTCTCAGAAAAATCTCTTTCAAGGGTCTGTCCACAGATTGAGGATTCACTCTTTGCTGCAATTTACATTCTTAGATCTATAAATGTTTTATGACCTCCCTTTATGAACTCTCATAGGCACTCACAGCCAGAAGGAGGCAATGCAAAATTGATCTGTATATTAAAAGTGCTGAGCCAAGCAGAAATCTCAGAATTACAGTGATTGTACATTGGTGATTCAGCTGGCCTTCATGGAAATATTATTTGCAAAAAATCTATTCGTTAAATGTGAGCTTCCAACACACACTTCTAGGTTTTGTGTTGTCCAGTCCCTTGCATCTGAGATATCAAGACTGAGATATTATGGGGAAACTCCTGCCTTTCTATAACGTTTTCCAGTTTCACATTAGGCTCAAACAAACACCATTGCTATGTAGTGAGTTAGAAGTAATATCATGGTGACTTTTTAAAGAAATTTTTCTGAACCCCTCCGCTTCCAAGCATTACAGAAGGATTAATGAAATAGAGAGGTAGCTTAAAAACTACCATACCAGTTGAGCCTGATTATGTTTTTAATTTGGCCTAATTTCTTTACATAGAAAAGAAACCAGAGTAATTTTTGATGTTTTGAGTATATTTGACATTATTATACAGCAGAAAATTGTAATTCTTAAATTTTTCAAAAACTTTAATGTTGGAGGTAACTTTTTGTTACCTTCCAGTGAAAACATATGTACTTGTAATGCTACATATAATATTTTAATGTAGACTTTAGGAGCAACATAAGCCAAAACCCCCCTGTAGTACAAAATTAAAATCTGTTACAGCCATAAATTTTGCTCTTTGAGTGCAACTGGAGCTGGTTTTTGTTTTGTTTTGGTTTTTTTTTGTGTGCACTAGGGACTTTAAAACATACTAAGTTCTACATTTAAGATCCTAAATTTAGGTTGTTGGTGGTTTTTTGGTTTTGTTTTGGTTTTTTTCTGTTTTTGTTTTTGTTTTTGTGAGTTTTTTAGGCATTTATATGTAGATAAAGTATATTACCTAAAAAAAATAGAGAAATTTGTGCAGCATTTTGTATTATCTTGTGAATCTTCTCTCAAGTCACATAAATCTTTTTGTGGAAGAACTAGACCACTGGGTAGAATGCAGACAAAGCCACAGACTGGAGGAAAGTTCTTAGGCAGATATTGAAGGTTTATGGTCTTATTAATCATAAAGATTTTATGGCAGTGTCAAAATCAGAGTCTTATGAAAAGGTTAACTTCACTATGGCTAAAACTCTAATCTTACAGTACCTGAGAGGAATACATATAAATTAAATTCCAAATTTAATTTTCACGGGATGAAATCTTTGTGACAAGCATTGCTAAAAAATTGTCTTGTCTGTATATTTTTATGGAAACTAAATTAGGGTGCTTTTGAAAAGTGCGTTAAGGACTTCATCAAATGTGACATCTCTACATTTCATTGTATTTCCAGGCAAGATTTCACTTGAATAGGGTCGGGATTCAGAGGTCAAAGCCCTGAACTATTCAAAATTACTAGTCTTGGTTTTTATGATTTGATTGATCACCACTTTGTCCTTTAACCTGATTGTGTAGAACAGCCCTTGGACAAAATTGAAATGGTCTTTGGTCTTCACAAGTTAAACCAAATTCACTTGACAAAGCCAGGTCAGAGGATGAATAAGAAAATTGTTATACAGTAGCAAGCACAGATGTCATCATCATCAGGACAGGATAGAGAGTAAAAAACCAAGGTGTGTGTGGGGGTAACATATTAACATGAATGGCTCAGTTTTCATGTTTACTTTGGTACTTGTTCATACGCTACACTGTAAGACTGCACGTTAGTAAAAAAGTTTCAAGAGAGTATTTCTTCTTATAATTTTTTCTATTTCTGTGTTTAAAATGAAGTGGCAAGTGTCTTTATGAGGCATACTGATGATAGACTGGAAGGTGAGAGGGATACACAGAAAGACAAAAGTTACAAACAAAAAGCATTTTGAGCTTGGGTAAAAAGAAAACAAAGTCCAAGTTATGTTCCTAAGTCTTGTACATAAGGTGTGTGAACTGTTAAAATCTCACTGAAGTTCTGCCATATTTCTTAGACAATCATACAGAGATAAAATATTGTCCAAATTAATTTCTAGAGAGTGTCACCAACATGTTTTCTACATGCAAGATTTCGCAGTAAAACCACCTTCTATTTCACTCATTAATCTATTTTCAGAAAGGACCTAGGACTCAGACAAGCTCCTTAAAAACTGATTATCTACAAGGTCTATCTGTTTATCATGCTTCTGATAATTTTTTTTCACAAATAAATGAAATTTTTCTTCATGGGAGAACTTTAGAATGGGAGTAGACTGTGTTAAACAAAAATGTTTTGTTCACCTGTGTAATGACTGATGGAGACGTTTAAATAGTTTTGGGGGATAAAGCTCCCGACTTCACTATACTGTACATATTTCTAAATAGATGGTTTTCTTACATCTTGGTACAAATAAAATATAATAAGATCTTTGGAATATTGTAAAGTTTTGCCCACTTTCCTATGGTTTTCTTGTTATACCTGCGAAGTAGAGAAAATGTCAGACTTTGATAAAGCTCAGATTTAAGTGGATATTTCAAACCTTTACATGCATAAATATATTTTTTATTAGTTATTATTATTATTATTGGAATTATTGTTTGCCCTGTCTTTAAGGGCCTGTCTCCATCCTGAAGAACCAATGTATACTGAACCATCTCCTTTGTAGAAACTTTGACCTGAAGTTTGTACGGTTTGTTCTCCACTCATTTCTCAACCCTTGGCAGTGGCATCTTTAGGGTGGAGCAGAAGTTGAGAAGGCATTTCTGGAAAGAATGCACTGATTTATCAGGCAGTTGTTTGAGAAGAACAACTGTTTTCTTACTGGAGCAGCTTCTCGTTTCATTTTGTTAATATAAAAGAGCATGCAGATATATTTTATTCATAGAAGTTTTTCAAATTTCATCCAAGAAGATCTCAGCCCTGTGAATAATTATGGATTGAGGGCTGAATATGCACTTTTAAGTAGTTTTACTTGCATGAGCAAAAGCTGTTGATGTCTTTGGATTGTTACATTGCTCATAAACATGAGAGTTTGCAAGTTCAAGTCATATATCCTGAAAACTTTGCTTGTTGTTCAGGAATAGACAAAACAAAAAACAAAGAAAAACATTTCTTAGCTTATTAGAAGTATTACGTTAGGAGGAAGGAGAAAGAATAGAATGAATGATTTAAAATATTTATAAGAACCAACAGGCTTTTTTTCAGTCTCCAAAAATGCTGAGCACAAAGGAACCTGGGAATTTATCGTTTAGTTATTGATCACAAAAGAGGGGTGGCAGGATATGAATATTTCTCCTAGTAAACGGCATGCCTACAGAAGAAATAACTCCCCTCCCCTCCCCTCCCCT
>NW_010416557.1:0-876 GCF_000710305.1 Buceros rhinoceros silvestris | reverse complement strand
TTAAAATTTCCCCAACCAGTTAAGCCAAGAAGTAAAACCATAGACTTTTCAACTGATAGACCAACTGTTTTATTAACTCGAGTAACAACTTTAAGAACAGGTATGATCATCACCACCCACAACAATTGTGGTGATAACTGTAAATGGCTATTATAAACAAAATCAAACCAATGATGCTCTGGGGTCCTGGGCAGTTGCCTACTCCCGCCCCACCCCCCAATGTTGTGACCACAGCGTGAACCCTCAGCCTTGCGCATACACAGTTGTTTCATCTCCAAAAGATTGGAGTTAGTGCGAGGAAAGACACTGGTCCGCATCCGCGGGACTCGTCTCCCCTTGTACCCTGACAGTATAGGTTCCTTCCCCCCAAGGTTTTCCTGAACTCCAGTAATTGCATTCGTGTAATAACAGATGTACGAGCTGGTTAGATGTCTCTTTACAGGATATTGTCATCCTTACACAGGTACCTGAGGGAAGAGACACCATCACCTTTGGGTGCTGCTGTGCATGAATTCCAGCCTGAAGATTCCAGCTATGTCCCGGCTGGAAGGACTTTGGCACTTGAGATCTGCTACCGTACAAACAAATTAAGAACACACGTGCCACAGCAGTCGCAGGGTGGAGAACTCGAGCAGCATTGACCTGAGATAGGAACTGTACCTAAACGGAGTGGACAATCTGTGCAGAACTTGATTGATACACCAGAAGTTCTTGGTTTTCCTTTTCCTGGTTTCTTGTCTGTTTGTTTTGGTAGAGATCATTGTTTGTTTGTAAAACTCAGATTAACAAATGAAGTTTTAATACTAGATGCTATGTCATAGCCATGATTGTAAAGCCTTTGGTAATAATAGTCAGTAGCTTCACAATAACTATAGT
>NW_010416556.1:0-2080 GCF_000710305.1 Buceros rhinoceros silvestris | reverse complement strand
AATGACCAGGTTGTCTGTTCTATACCACTTGTATCCCGTCAGAACTTGTGGTCGATGGTAGACAAGCTGATGGTCTCCATCGTGATCTGGCAAGGTGTTGGTGCAAGCGGCCCCACAAAAGGGACACTGCTCCCAGCACCCCGCAAACTGCTTCGCCAGGATGGTGTGAGGCTGCTTTTCAAACGAGCTCATCTCCGCATTCGCAAGATCACGCTTGAGCTGATCCCTCATGGGACCCAGTACTTCTGTCATGGCATTTTTCAGGAACTCTATGTCTGTTATCTCCTGATGCTCGATGCTCTTCAGGTCACTTCTGGGCAAGCTCAGCACGTCCTGCAGCGCCCTGCAAAACTCATCCAGCCAAAGAGAGATTTTGTCACTTCTGTCTCCTCTGTCTTTGACAGCGTTGGTTGATGTAGAAACAGCATTCTGGATGCTTTCATAGAGGAGAGCAAGGGAGTTCTCTAGAAACGTCTCCAGCCTCCTGTTCTCATCTAAGCAGTACGTCCTAACACGCTCCTCAATGTAACTCTGTAAAAACTGTGCTGGGCTTTCAAGGTACAGCTTGAACTTCTCAAATTTCTCCTCTTGCGCCAGGTGCCTCAGTATGCAGACTTCCAGAGAGGACCTGTTGCCGCTGAAATCGGGGACTTTAGCCTTCATGTCTCGAGCTATGGCAAGAGCTGTCCTCTCGTAGACCGCCCGGCGCAGGGCTGGGCCGATCTTGTCACACAGGAAAACAGCAAAGGTTGTGATGGAAGAGGCTCCTTGGCAGGAAATCTGGAAGCATTTGAAGAAATCTTCTCTCTTGCTCTCCAGGTAGGTGGCTGGATCGTTGGCTTTCTCGAACGCCGCGTGCATGGCTTTAAACTGTCCTGCTGACGCTTTGCACAGATACACTGACAGATCGATTCTGTAATCTTGGTTAAAACTGAATTTTGAGTGGCTGGGGACAGAGCTCGCGCCTTTCTCGACTTCGTTTAGTATTTCGTAAATAAAACTGCGACTGTAATCCATTTTCTCCCTTTCCTTCTTATGGATGTTTGCCCTCACACGCTTGATGATGTTATTGGTGATGTCAATCACGTTGCTCTCATCAGCACCATCCAGCTTCCCACTGAACAAGTAGTACCGTCTTTTCTTAACGACATGTTTCTCCAAGTCAGGAGTAAATGGTCTGTCTGCAGGAAATGCGGTGATTCGTGCAGGTAATTTGGGCTCCCTAAAGTGCTCGTGAAGGACATTTTCTATTTCCACATCAATATTGACCTGTTCTGGAGGGGGAGCAGCAGGGGAGACTTCGGCAACCCATTTTGCCCAGAAACGAATAAAGTTGTCTCGCAGTTCTTGTTCACTTAGACTCTGGCCCTTTAGCTTCAGAGCCAACTTCCTGCTCTGTTTCAGGAGCTCGTTTTCGTATTCTGACTTCCTCTCATCCACTTTACACTGCTTCTTCTTGCGATCAGTAAGTTCCTCACACTTCTTTCTACTTTCACGAAGAAGAGACTCTTGGAGGTCTTTCAGGCTCTGTTCTCTGCTGGTTTTCCACTGGACCAGTATCTCAGCGTCTTTGTCTTCACTGAAAAACTTCTCCATGTTTGCCCTGATGGCTTCACTTGTCTCTTGCACTTGGTCTTCAAGGTCTTCTCTGGCCACCTCCCGCAAGTCCCCATTCCGAATTCGATTTTCCAGTTTCATTTGCAAGTCTAAGATGTGGCTCCTCAGCTGCCAGGTCCACTCACTTAATACGGTTTCCAGTTTCTTGAACGCAGCAATCTCCACCGAATTCTTGAAGCTGAAAACAAAGTTTTCATTCAGCAGCGCGTTCCAGAGGTCACTAATACGAACTCTCAAGCTCGAGAGCCTCAAAATGCCTCCCCGCGAATCCTTCTTGGCAGCTTGGAGAATTTTGCTCCTTAACTCCTGGATGTTCTGGCTGTAGGTGGGGTTGGGTGGTGCCATTGGGGGGTTTCCTTCCCACAGGTGAGCAAAGTAGTGAATGTGGGTGTTCACATAAAAGCCAATGACGTCGCTGAAGCAGGAGACGTCACAGAATTCCTCCCAGGAAGCGATCACACTC
>NW_010416555.1:17217-25734 GCF_000710305.1 Buceros rhinoceros silvestris | reverse complement strand
CTTACTCTGCCTGTGCAGAGCCCAAGACAGTGGCAGATGTAACACATAGGTTCGCTCAACCTAGTAGGACTTTTACTTTTTTGTAATTTAGATTTTTATTGACTTCTTTTCAATCAGTAACCTATTATCTATAGTATCTCTGTGGGCCTTTCAAACGCCAACTTTATCTCATTCTTCAGAGAACATTCTGAAGAATTTTCTCCTCTATTTTGCAATAGATATACTAATTTAATTTCAGCCACATAATTTGCTCCCAACAGACTAATCCATCTTCCTTAACAGCGGAGATGGAAACCACAAAAAATTCTGATATTCTTGCAGGAGGCTCAGCCTGGGCAAGGTTCTGTCACAGGCCACAGCTTTTGTACCTACATGTACATATATATACATATAAACATTTAATTATCCTAAGTTTGATAAATTAAAGCCTTCCAGGGTTAGATAAGGGAACTTTATATCTTTTGGAAGAGGGAATTTCCCAGCATCCCAGTGAAATACACAACTGTTGCTTCTAGCTATGTAAGGGCCCAATACGAAACTAATTAAAGACTAAGACAAATGTAAGTAAAATTCCTCTAAAAATAACCAAAAATAGCCTAACCTGAAAGAGCTGTATTATTTCATTCTGCTATTGAGTTTCACATGTGTTCACAACGGCTAGGGTATTATATGCTCCAAACAGAGGAAAGAAATACATATTTCAGAGCCATTTAAAAATTTGTTTTTGTAATTTGTGCACATATTTCTATATTTTTAAAATTATTTAGCTAAGATTATCCCACATTTATTTTTTGCTTATTCTCCCTGATCCAACCTTTGATTTACCCATGTACTTGATGACAACATATATGCAAATACTTTATATACAATTAATACATACAGAATTCATACATACAGTTGATTTACGGGAAACTGATGTGCTATGGGTAAAATTTTCCGAAGTACCGAAACATGAAACTTTTAGTATTTTGAAAACACAATCCACTAAGTTTCAATACGTGCAAACTCTTGTAGAATTTCTCTGGAGACTGATTCTTCTGAAAATACGACAACTAAAGGTCCATCCATGTTATCCGGGCCCTTGCCAGTCTGGGTGTAAAAGGTTCCCGTTTCTCCAGTATCTTGTCTTCACAACTGCCGTTTGCAAGCCCGCGGTTTGGTATGCTCTCTGTCACGTTTGCATGTTCTTAACTCATCTAGATATTAAAATAATAAACATTTGCATTCCAAACTAGTATTGATCTGATCTTTTCCTCAGTGACGTTTTAGGTCTTTACTTTCTGCCTCTCTTTCCTTCCGTGGTACTTTTAGGTATTTACACGGGAGAACTAAGAATTTCCAGCTGCATTGTGTTAGTATCAGTTATTAAATTATACTAAAGAATGAATGGGGTTCTTTAAAAAATAAAAGATTTCTTTAGAACAGTGCATCTCCTGCTTTTGGAAGCTCAGGCTGTATCGAAGTATCTGTGTAGTAATTTCACTTTGCGACTAGGTAATTTGTAGAACTAATGCTTTACAAATTTAAGATAATGCCCACAGATTTCAGTATCCAGCTGAGCATATTTCACAATCCTGTGAGAAACGTTCATGGGCTATAACTCATCACAGGCAACTGGTTAGTCTCTTCTGTTTGTTTTTGGTTTTTTTTTTTCTTTTTTACACAAGAACTGGAAACCACAAGGGGAAGCAGAATAGATGAGAGTAAAGTCAGACCTTCAGATTGAGAAGAGTGTACCGACTTGCTTGTCATTTGTGGTTACAAAACAAAGCTAAAGAATAAAACAAAGAGCAGGATCACAGCAAGTATTGTTTAAGCCCTGGTATCTCCACTTCCTGGGTTTGAGGAGGAGAACTGACAATATTTAAGTCTTTCTGTTCATTACATCCTTCCAGAGCTTGAAAAAACTGTTTGCCTGACTCTCTTGCTTTGAGATTACTTTCAGAGAAAGTTGAAAATAGGAAAAAAAGAAAACCAAACAACTACGAACCTTGGTGACCCCAGTGATACCCATCAGCTGTTCTGTCTTTTAAAGTGTTTTAGTACAGTGCTGCTAAATGAGTTCCATAATGGTTTGCTCTTTTCAGGACAAAGGACATTTAGGATCAATGAGAGAAAGAGTTAATTATGGTAGATCAAGTTCAGCAAAAAGTTGCTGAAGGGCATCTCCAGAAACTTTTCAGACGGAAAGGAAGCGCACAACAGGTATGTACTACCTTAGTCTATCCTGACATACATGGTATTTGAGGTGTAGCTTCGCTCACCCCTAGAAAAGAGACCTGACCTCAGAAGATGATTTAAAAGGTGAGAGAAGTGGGAGTCAAGAAAGTTTACTTGGACAGAGACCTGTCACACCGGTTATGTCTCCAAGCTTAAACTCTTACTGAAAAATACTTGCATAGAAAGCAAGTAGGGTAGGAAACATCTAATCTGTCCTGCATATCAATCTTCCCTCTTCCTTCCCTCCCTTCTGCTCTTCTGAGCTTCCTTTCTTCTTCCACTTCTTAATAATATACAGCTGGAAACTTCTCCAAGATGTTTTGAAAAACGAACTGCTTTTCTCGTTGACCATGAATTTCACACAGGGACCGCAAGGTTCAGGAACAGATCCCTGCTTTGTCCACTTCAGATCAAGCTCTTGAGCCTGGATCATCTGTCTCTGGTAGAAGCCATGCGATCCAAGGAGTCTCATCCTTCCAATCCCTTCTTCTATTCCTCTTTCAATTTCTGAGAATTTTTTCCTGACTCAGATTTCCTCACAACAGATGTAGTTTCATGGAAAGATTAACTTCAGCGGCTCAGCGTTTTCCATAAGCAACAAAATAAATAGCATCAGATAATTCTCCACTAGCTCTGTACTTGTTTCTTCTGAAATATCTTCTTGGATAAAATATAATCACTCCGTGACTCATTGGAGAGAAGCTTTGTGTTTAGTTTTGTACAGTTTAGTTGAGAATGGGAGCAGGATTTGGTCCTTGCAGCTGAGTGAAAAGGAAATGTGCAGCAAATTACTTGCTTCTCTTGAATAATATGGCTACAGGTCAGAATTATCGGGATCCTCATTAGCCAGCAGGTGAATCTCCAAAATTTGTTCTTTCTCCTCAAACTTAAGCACTGCCACAAGGAAGCATCCCTTCTTTTCTTTGGCCTGCAAATGCCACGCTGAAAGCTGAGGTAGCAACCAGTGGTGAACACACAGGTGAAGAGACGTGAAGGGCTGGGGTTTTTTGATGGACAGGCTGACTAGAAGCAGCATCAGTGTCAGAGCATGATGGGCAGGAAATCTGGGAAGGCCACCAAATCATCGGGATTGTATTCATCCGGTTCCGAGCAGGACTTAGCTAATAGTACAGGAAATGGATTACCTAGAAATCCCATTTACTGCACATAGCAAAGCCGAGTTGCATCAGCTGTGAAATTCCCCATACCACTATCCTGTGCTGCTTCAGAATAACAATGACTTCAGTCACGTCTTAAGAAATAGCTACTGTGGTGTTTAAAAACTGGCAGGAGATTTTTGAAGACTACTTTAACAGTGACAAATTTAAAGAGGATCTGGATTACTTCAAAACGTGCTAACCCTTCAATATGTATTACAGCTGCTTGAGTGCTAGAGCAAACTGCAGAATAAGAACCGTTTTCAGGGCTTTATTTTAAAGGGTGCTCTAATGCCTGGCCACAGTGTTAGTTGTGTTCTCCCAGTTATCAATCTCTGGTTAATACCCATACACATTGTTATTCAGTTCTGTATCTCAGTTACTTAGCTTGCTAAACTGTTGACTACAGAAAAAAGGCTGCTCCAAATTTCGGATTCTACAGCTGACTTCTTCCTTGATGCTGCACAGAGGTATGCTTAATGAAGCATAATGTACAGCACAGATTAACGTTGTTTTATTCATTCAAGGAAATGGGCAACCCTGTCTGCTCTGACTGAGACTAAGTGAAGCAATGACAGCGAACCCATATTGCTAGCCTGTTTTTAATATGGTGGGAAATGGAAAACATAAAATGCAAAAAGGATAATAAACCTGCAATAAATCAGGACATTTCCAAATTCCACCTGATAAAAGTATCCATTAAGCCTTTTGTTTTCCTTCCAGTCTTTTGAGTTGTGCCAGACTGATGAAGTCTTAGCACTTATTGTTGCATTATCAACACATTCTCACAGGGGAAAAATAAAAAGATAGGAAGCATGACACAAAAGAAAGTTTTCTACTTTATTTATACCACACTGTACAGTGTTTTGTTTTAAGATAAGGGAATAACTTATTTGATTGAGCTCCCTTGAAATATGATAGTTGGCAACTAGGTGTATTCTAGCCTACAGGCTGACAAGTTTTATTCATTCTCTACCAACCGAACTCAAGAGTTGAAAAGATATGAAAGAATACATTTCGCAAAGCTAGCACAATCCTATGTGAAGCTGATATTTTCTAACAACCAATCAATGTTATCCAAATTGCCTAAGGTAAAAAATTAACGTAAAGGTAGAATGCACATTGTTTCACTAAAAAGAATAAATGTTACTTTAATTAAATAAAAAGGTTTCACAGTGCTTTCAAAGTAACCACAAATGGAAACACATTTTATCCCTGGGAAAGCATCTACTATAATAGATGGTATGTCTTAGCTAGTCAAACTGCAATGGAAACACGACTGGAGCCTTCACGTGGAAGTAATAATCACCTAAATTCCTCTTTGCAAAGTAAGATTTGTTTTGACCCCAGCTTCTGGAGTTTTGAAATGACCACTATCATGACAAGGGGGCACCGCCATTGTAATGCTTGTCAGAAGCAAAGTCTCTTCTCAGGTATGCAAAGCAATACACATATTTTTAAGTTATTTTGAATTAGCTCTTATGTATCTGAATGCTAAATATGACCTTTTATCTATAACATAGTAATGATAATTTTTATGTCACAGAGCCAAAATGACACCCACTGTTTCTAGAAATCTGGTAAATGTCCTTTAAATCATATACCAGTTTAGCAAAAATGATCAAACAAAACTTGAGAGAAAGGTATGTTTGTGCTATAGGCCAACCTAATCTGTTTAAGTTCCACTAAATATTCTAATTCAGTATGAACAGAAATGACACCTTTACTTAATGTGCCCTCTATGCAGTGATTTAAACAAGAATTGCTAAGGCAGACCACTAGCGGAAACATAAACTTGACTCGGACAATCAGACAAAATTTTTGCTTAGATATTCCCTTTCGTTTCTTTTTCCAAAACATTTTTATTGTGATTAGCAAGGGCCAGATTTCGTAATCTTTATTACTATGATCTCTAATGTGGTGGGTTCTACTGATTTTTTCAAATGTAGGAAACATGTCACAAGATGCTCTGTAGACCCCTAGAGTCACAAACGTAACATCATGCCTGCCTGCACCCCTGCAGAAAGCCTTCAATGAAGAGGGTGACCGTACACATGGGCTTGTCTGGGGACACACATGTGAACACGTACATGAATGAACACTGCTTGTTCCCAGTGTCAGAGCAGGCTGTAAGACAGTTGTTTTTCCATCACTTCCTTAAGTTAAATCGGTGAAGACAAATGCATCTATAGTGTATGAAGAAAAAATATTAATTTAAAGTGTTGAGGATTAAACCGATGAAACTGGTCAACTGACAACAATAAAGCTGTTTAAGAATGGGAAAAAACATTAAATTGATTATATTTAATAGCAAGAACCACACTGAAGCTAGGACCTTCTGAAATGCCCACAATGAAAGGCAGCTGTAGATCACCTTCAGCGCTTTTCCTCACACACAGACGCGCACAAACTGTACTAATGTCCCTTGACTACAACTAAAAGTAAACAGCCTTCAAAACGAATGCAAAACTCATCTGGCGGACAGCAAGGTGTCACTAGTAATCTCTGACTTATATACCTCTCAATGGACATCTTATGCAGAAGGACATTAAAGGGTAGTGGACGGCCCCCTTAGCACCCTCAGTAAATCTGCTCGTGGTTATCCCACAGTGCATGGGGCCATCAAATATACGTCCTTTCTAAAGCCGGGACTTTCTGATAGAACAGAATCATTCAGATTGGAACAGACCCTTGAGATCATCAAGTACAATCATTAACCTTAGACTGTGGAGTTCACCACTAAACCACATCCTTAAGCACCACGTCCACAAGTCTTTTAAATACTTCCAGGGACGGGGACTCCACCACTTCCCTGGGCAGCCTGTCCCAATGCTTTACAAGCCTTTTGCCAAAGAAATTTTTCCTAATATCCAATCTAAATGCCCCCTGGCATAACCTCCTCTCACCCTACTACCCTATTGCCCAGTACTTGGGAGAAGAGACAGAATACCCCACCTCACTACAACCTCATTTCAGGGAGCTGCAGAGTGTGATAAGGTCACCTCTCAGTTTCCTTTTCTCCAGGCTAAACAATCGCAGTTCTCTCAGCTGCTCCTTGCAGCACTTGTGCTCTAAACCCTTCACCAGCTTCTTTGCCCTTCTATGGACACGCTCCAGCCCCTCAATGTCCTTCTTGAACTGAGGGGCCCAAAACTGGACACAGCACTCAAGGTGTGGCCTCACCGGTGCTGAGCACGGGGGACAATCACTTCTCTGCTCTTGCGGGACGCACTCTTGCTGATACAAGCCAGGATGCCGTTGGCCTTCTTGGCCACCTGGGCACACAGCTGGCTGCTGACCAACGCCCCTAGCTCCTATTCCTTCACCGGTGCTGAGCACGGGGGACAATCACTTCTCTGCTCTTGCGGGACGCACTCTTGCTGATACAAGCCAGGATGCCGTTGGCCTTCTTGGCCACCTGGGCACACAGCTGGCTGCTGACCAACGCCCCTAGCTCCTATTCCTCTGGGCAGCTTTCCAGCCACTCTTCTCCAAGCCTGTGGCATTGCAGGGGGTTGTTGTGACCCAACTGCACGACCTGGCACTTGGCCTTGTTGAACCTCATACACTTGGCCTCAGCCCATCAATGCAGCCGGTCCAGATCCTGCTGTAGAGCCTCCCGACCTTCAAGCAGATCAAGATTTCCACATAACTTAGTGTCTTCTGCAAACTTACTGAGGGTGCACTCAATCCCCTCATCCTGATCGTTGATGAACATATTAAAGAGAAGAGGCCCCAATACTGAGCAGCACTGGGGAACACCACTTGCGACTGGCCACCAAGTGGATTTAGCATTTCACCACCACTCTGTGGGCCCAGCCATCCAGCCAGTGTTTTACCCAACAGAGTACAAAAGAGTACAAGAGTACAACCATCCAAACCGTAAGCAGCCATTTTCTCCAGGAGGATGATGTGGAAAAAGGGGTCAAAAGCTTTCCACAGCCTTTCCCTCATCCCGTCATCAGCAGGTCACGTTGTCATGGAAGGAGATCAGGTTAGTCAGGCAGGACCTGCCTTTCATAAACCCTTGCTGACTGGGCCTGATGGCCTGGATGTCCTGTATGTGCTGTGTGATGGCCCTCGAGATGACCTGTTCCATAACGTGGTGTATAAGAGTCTCTTCTCAGGAGTCACATGTACTTAAATACATTTTCAGCACTACAGATGAATGGAAGTGAAAGGTTTTACTTACAAAAATTTCTCTGTCTTGTCTTCTAGGCTCAAAATAGGCAACACCTTTTCACAGATGATACCTGTTAGTAGTTATTTTTTTATGCTTCTCAGTACCGTTCCATGCTTATTAAAAAGGTCGACGCTCAGCAGTGGCAGACCTTTTCTAGGAATAAAAAAATCTGAGCAGGACACTTTTCTAACATCATTAATGTTGATTTTATCATGCTCTGAAACTAAGTGAAGCACAACTTCTCCACCCTTGCCTTGGGAGATGGAGTAAAATATTTCCTTTTGTCAGGTTTGCTAATATGTCCATATAAATCAGAGTGGGTGCTGTCGCCTCGAGGGAACTATTTACTGTCAATTTGCTTTGAATTCTGACATTTTGCACCCTACATTAAATGCAGCAAAGCATTATTAGCAGAAGGGAGAATTGGCCACAGTTTCCTGGGGTCTTGAGTCCTGAGCTGGTCTGAAGTCATGCTGAACTTCCAAAAAAAGTGTGAAAAGGGAAAGAAAAAGGGGGATTACGAAAGGAAAATAATAAATTATAAAGAGAGGACGAAGTGGGGGAAAGGGAGAATAAGGTGGGAAAAGGGTTGAAGGGTGAGAAATAGTGAGAAAAAGGCAAAAAGGAAAAGGGAAAAAGGAGGGGGGGAGCAAGAAAAAGGCAGGAAAGTGGGAGAGGAAAAGAAAGAGAAGAGAAAAGGGCAGGAAGGTGAAAGACTGGGGAAGTGAATTCATGACTAGGGTTCTAGTCAAGATGACTTGTAAATCTAAACAGCTTTAGGTCTCGCCTGTTTAAATGTTTATATTCATCTCTTTGTAGGTACTGACTGCTCTTTTTTTCCAGTGCCTCAGTTTCTTCTTATCTTTTTAATCTCAGTACACATGCTAAGGCATTGTCTGGGAGTCAAAATGAAACAAAGATCTTACCAAGCAAAGGGGATTCACCAAGGAAAGGGGA
>NW_010416555.1:16289-17080 GCF_000710305.1 Buceros rhinoceros silvestris | reverse complement strand
CTGCAAAAATAAGATGCCATTTTGACAGAAGAGCTTCTGCCTGTATGTTTCCTCTACAAATAGCATGCAGGCACCTTCTTCATTCTTCTTCAGTCAGTTAAGTATCACATGATTTTACCAATGAATGGGGACAGTCGTGGGGACAAGTCCTCATTTAGCCTTCCATGGTGTTGCAGAAGAAATCGTTTCTTTCATCACGTCTTTCTACAAAGTGCTGGCTTAGAACATAATTTAAATGCAGATTCAGAATGAGTTCTGATTAGCCTTGTAAAACTAACTGCAAGCAAGAAAATATCTCTGTATTTTTACTATATGTTTATACTGTTAAATCTCACTCAAATTCTTCTTTAAGACTATTCTTGAGACTCAGGTATTGCATGAGCCTCATTCTGACTTTCGGCCTGGGTATTAATTCCTTTCTCAGTCTAGCACTTCAATTTACTATGTTTCAAATATATTATTTATGAAATGATTTCCTTCATATGTTTTTCTTCATATACACATGCAAATGCACACACATTTATAACGTTAGCAAATGCCAAACATTGAAGTAAATACGTATTGATCAATTCTTAACTGTGGCCGCAAACAGAGTTTCAAGAGCAAATTAGCTGATGCAAAGACTAAGACTTGAGGAGAGATGTGGTGAAAAGGAATAAAAAAAGTAAATCTCCCAGACTTTCATGTATGTGGGCCATGGCCAGAGGCACCCCAGTTCCACCTTCTCAAAAGAAAAAAAACAAATAACAACCCCCCACCCCCCCCACACACATCCCACCACACACAATCCC
>NW_010416555.1:0-16213 GCF_000710305.1 Buceros rhinoceros silvestris | reverse complement strand
CCCCCCCCCCAAATCTCATTTGAAACCAAACCTTAAGAGAAATCAAGAGTCAGCATGTAGCCGTCAAAACTTTGGCAATAGCGTGGTTTGACAAGACTATCACACACCGGCTTTCTTTTCCTTTTAATAAAGTTTGATAGTTTTTATTTAAATTGCGCAAATGTTAGAAGAAGTTATAATTGGCATTTCAGGAGGATTCTTCACAAATCAACCATATAAAGACATGGGACGATGGGAAGGAGACATGAAAGTGAGAACTGTACAACTAAGACCAGGATTTACTGTCTCTCACTCCTGCTAATTTTCTTTCATTCAAAGTGTGGGGAACAGTGATCATACCAAAAGTAAATTAAGCCAGCAACTGGCATGTACTTCTGTGCTGAAATGGTCATGGCAGGATTCAATGGAGTCTTACAATTCCCTATTACATTGAGAAGACATAAAATAATAGTGCAGACCTGGCATAATTATAACAACTGTATTTCTTCAGTCTATTAATTCTGACGCTTTTCGTAAGGGTGGGTTTTTTTGAACAATGAGTAATGTCCTACACCATACAAATTCTCTGTCTCCATCACCTCTTTAGATCAAGATTTCTGTTAGGACACAGTTTATATTTAGCAATAATGATGTATATAGTCACAGGAATCCATGAACGAACAAGGGCAGACAATATTTTCCCCTACAATCATGCTTGCCTGGGCAAAGAACCTGCGTGTAATAGAGCTACAAAAAATTCTTGTGCTACGTGTTGCTTGAAAGTCAACTTCTTTTCAGCATAGGCCAGATGGCATGTGTAGATAGGTATTTTCAAACATACCCTCATTAAGACACCAACAGTTAGTTGGAAATGGTCTCCCTCTCCTTACTCACCATCTGTTATCACAGCATTTCCATAACCTAAAACCAGCAGACTGAGGAGCACTGCTGGAAAATTCCTCTCCCCTTGAAGGTGTAGATTTCATTCCCTGCCAAGTAAAATTAAATAATTAATTTTTTTTTTTTTTTTTTTAAAAAAGGACAGATTTGGACCTCACCCTGTACATCTGGATTGAGGATATTGGCAGATACTTCATAGGGATGCAGGGCACCAGTAGCCTACTATTACGTTCACAGCAGCTGGAATCGCAGACCCTAATTAGGAGTAATAATGTAATACCATAAAAGCAAGTGCTTATTTGGGTTTGGTTACAGCACTTCAGCTTTCACAACACCTGACCCCACCTGTACAGAGACAGTTTCATCCTACAAAAATGGGGATAAGCCCTATTACTGTATAATTGTGTCTGTAGACATCTGCATGGCTGACATTTCCCGGTTATGTTCTGGCAATAGTCCTTCTAGATGCTCTGTCCCCTTCCAGGCTTAACTGTAACTTCAGCAATCTGCTGGTCGGCTCTTTCTTAGACAGACAGTCCACCTTCTAAGACCAGATCATTTCCTCAGTATCACTTCTCTGTGGCCCCAAGCCCTTTTCAATATTTTGCTTTGCTACCCTTCCTGCTGGCCTCCACCCCTCCAGTACTAACTCATTCCGCTGTAACAGCAGACAGCGTGGTCCTCCAGCATGTGGACCGTGTTTAATATGGCAAAGCGAACCCTTCTGATCTCATCATCAGTTTCTTAACAAGGGGCCCTTTAGAACCTGGAAAACACCCTAACATTAAAAGCAAACAAACAAGTATCTTCCTTGAAATTTTAATAGCTCACTTAGTGGTGGTAAGAAATGTCAGATTGACACCACTGGAGAAGAGAGTTTTCAGTGATGCACGCACTGGTTCTAGTTAGGCACTGATAGTCCTTTCTGTGTCCTGTGCCACCCCCAGGCCTCGCCTCATGACTACAACATGGTGCTGAAGCCATCACCTGGAGAGACCACCTTGAAGAACAGTGTAATGACCATGCCGAATTAGTGCTTAGGTTCCCAGCTGACACTGCCAAGAGAGGTGCCGGTCTTGATGGTCTTTGTAATGTAGATACCTGCCACCCACTGAGAGCCAGACTGAGAGACCATCAATTCATAGATTTATTCTATTTATTTTATGACATCACATCAATTAAACTTCTATTCCAAAAACTTGGGTTGTAGCTGAAAATACCTCCAGGCAATAGCTTCACATTTAAATTAAAAAAATATCTCACATCATCTGGCTTCTTCTGTTCCTCCTTCCCCCTCATTGTAGCTCGGAAATGACATACAACAGATGAAGGAGTGTGGAAACAAACTTAAAATCACCATTTTAGACATTATCCCAGCAGGTGTGCATGTTTTACTTGGAATTTATGAGAAGTAGTAAATATTGCTACCTCAGCTGTGCCTATCTTGATGCAAAATTACATGCAGCATCCCATTGCCGCTGGTCACAGTGAACACGGCTATCAGAACGCAGCACAGTAGGCTCTAAAGAGCTAACGCTTTCTAGTAGTGCCTCCCAATAACGCTTTAAAGTTGTTATAAAAGCTTTTATATTTTATGTTTGAATAAGTATTAGCCATCAGCAGGACAAATCGCTTGGTAAAGTAATGGTTTGGGCCCCGTTCTGTTCAGACACAAATTACTTGGCCTAAATAAGCAGCCTGTCACTGCTGAATTTCGTTACTCATTTCCTGTCATTAAATTAGATGAGACTAATAAATAGAAACTGAAAGACAGTCAGCCAAATTCAGCTCTCCAGTGAGACTTATCCTCAAATGAAACGGTGAAGAGAATCTGGTCGCTCACTGTATGTACTATAGGGTCTTTCTTATTCATCATGGAGATGCTCGAGTATAGTGGGATTGCTTTCCCTAATCTCTTTTTTTAACCCCATTTGTCCCAGACAGGCAGTCTGGCATCCCAGTCACACACCTGATAGGAAGTACTCCTAGACATCAGGCAGGTTTTGAAATAAATGAGAAGAGAATCCAGTCAAACAGCAAAAGCAGGACCAATTAATGACATTTCAATGAATCATGATAGTCACCCTGTCCAAATGAGGCCAGAGAGCAGAAAACATTCACAAGGGGAAGCACCAAGCAGCCTACACAGCCTTCAAAGCTTCCCCTTCTCTGCCAGGCTACCCTATTCCCCACACACCCACCAGTGCCCATTCTTCTGAGGTGCTGACCTGAAACTGTCACCCGCATCCCTCTCTTCCCCAAGATTAGACCACTTGGCTAAGCAAAGTGAGTGCATGAGAAAAGCTGAAAGAGAACTAAAAATCCGACAGCAATTGGCATTGTGCTCTGGATCTGATCCTATAGTGGCCGAGCACGGTGAGGCAGAGAAGACTGGTTTGGTAGTGGGAGCTGGCCCCAGCCCCTGTACGTAAGCTGCCCGATGTTTTCGATTATAACACTATTGAAATCAATTTTTGAATAACGTTAACACCTCTATTGTTTGACTTTGAAATCTGGCAGAAGCAGGGATTGCCTTAGGGCCAGTGTCATGCCTTTCACTGGTACTGTGAATAAATTCAGATTTGGGCGAGTAATAGAGGTGTTGAAAATCACCATTTTTTTATTACTGTATCTTCCAGAACTTGGAGTTATTTTGGCAGCTAGCTAAAACCCCCCGAGATTTGATGCATCTGCCTTCATGCCGCACCCACATCTCCACGAATGGCTATGTCTTGGGCTGGTACAGACAAAACGGCTCTGCCAATCCACCAAGTGGACTCAGTGTAATAGGCACAAGATTACAATGGCCACTGTGGGGACATGATATGGTGGCAGCTACATCAGGAAACAGGAAAGAAGAACAAGCCACTGGGATGAGAGATCTGGAGTGTGGGAGCAGTTGAAGAAGAGATCAAAATGAAAGGAAGAGGGGGGATTATGGGCAAGGATGTGATGAAGACATCACTTCAAATGAAAATTAACTCGAAGAAACAGAATTCACTCTACGTTTCCCTCAAATGTCCAGTTCACACAAGGAATGACCTTTTTTTAATGAACTGAATGACCTGTTCCACTTCGATGACACTCAGTTGGAAATCGCTTGTTGAAATCTCATCTGCTCTGAACTAGGCAGAAGTGCTGCTTACAGCTCGATTAGCCCTGTAGCTGAGCAACCTAGCACAGCCCCGGGGACTCGCGTCCACGTTCAGCCTACGTGAAGTTTTGTAGCCTTTGTCTCCTCAACATCCGAGCAAGCTCTGAGGGTGTGTTTAGAGCGCTCCCAGGCCCTGCACTCTGGCATGCACTGCTGGTCTGCTACTGTCTTCAAAACTCGGGAGTCAAGAGACTTCAGCTGTATGTTTCCAACTGTGGAGTCAGTTATGGAGTTGTTATAACAGAAGTTATAGTAATTGAGTGCTACATCTGGCTTAGCTAAGATTTCTAGATATGATGATAGCCTGCAGTAGGATTTTGCAGTTATTCAGCAGGGGTTGAACATAAGGCATTCCCACAAGGCAGAAGTAACAGCAGCCTGCTTTGGCAGGGAAAAGAAAAACCCTTATTCCTATGGTTTCCGTGTCATCTCTAGACCCGTTTTTATAAAAATCTCAAACTCAGCATGCCGTACAAGCGCAGATTCAAACAAATCGTGTGATGCGTTCCGAACTTCCCTGGTCTATCTAACAAAAGGGAAGAATTCTGCAAATAAGAGCGTGGAAACTAACAATTCCCTTTCCAGCTGAGTCTATTAGGATTACCTTTGGAATCACTGTTTACGCATTTCCTAGCAATGCCTACGTGTTAATTATTTCAAAGCAATGTTACAAACCTTTTTCCCAAGGGGTTGTGTTGGTATAACCTTTCTGAATTACTCTTTTAGTCAGTATATGCCAAAAAGGGCTGCACAAAAATCTGCCAACATAGAGGAAAGCTCTATTGCTATAAAAATTTTCACAGTGTTTGTAAGTAAACTAGGAGAAGATAATGTTCATATCCTACTCAAAAATCTCTTGAGGTATTCCGTTTTAATTGCACTGCAGCTTTTGATAAGCGTTATATTCTTTTTCTGTGTGTATATTCTTGACATATTACCGAGTACTGCCACGCAGTGTTGAAATGCTATTCTATTCCATCCTACTTTAACAATGAGTAAAGTTATAGTATCTGAGATAGATAGAGCCATGAGAGCTAATCAAAGTCATTCCTTGGTCTTTAACTCAAATATGTTTTAAGTCTGCACTGTATTTTGAAAGTTCCTGGAAGAAGAGTGTTCTGGAAAGAGGAAAATCAATGTAAGTTGTTCCTACAAGATAAATTATTCTTCAGGAATAGAATGTAATTCTTATAGAACTGTGTACAATAAAATACAAGAAACCCAAACCCCACCAAATCCAAATAAAAAAAAAATTGTTTAAACACATGAATCACAGTTTCACAACATAACAAATTAGTCATTTTTATAGTTATAAATTAATTCTTTCCATTGAGCAGTCAGAGCATAGTGGGGGAACTGAATCAGTTATGACATGCAAATAATGCTCAATAGCTATATTTAACTTTAGGGAAAAGGCTTGCTCACCTTTGCATTGAATGTAGAATGATGAATACCTCAGCTATTGTTTTAAAACCTGAAGGGTGACAAGTATTATTTTCCCATTAAACGTTGGTACTGAATCAGTGGGAGGTTATATGAGGTGTTCCTCTTCAGATGTGCCAACTGAGAAGGACGCCTACTGCAATTCCAGTGCAACTCTGAACTCAGAGTAAATGGAAAGAAGCATGTAGTCAGAACCTGGCGATGTTGGTAAAAAACCTTTTTTTCTTGCTATCAGCCTACCTTCCCATTAACTCTCAGTTTCGATTTAAGGTTTTATTATTTAATCATATCCTATAGACACACCTGTTAATCTTCTCGCCCACCAGTACTATATTCCCCTAGGTGTGTGGTATACTGGAAGAAACCAAGAAAACCTCGGAATGGATGCTTTCTATGTGCAGACGAGCAGTTTACAGAAGTATATAGTAAAAGCTAAAGTTCATTTAAAGTGGATTTACTGCGCGAAAGAGAAGCAGAAAGAACTTTCAGCTCCATCCAGTACACATTGGTTGCTGTGGTAAATGTTTCCCTACCACAAGATGCAATCCCAGACATGAGGTTTCACAACCCTTTGCCAGCCCTTTCTCACTAAGCAGCTCAGTCCTGAGCCCTCTCCTTCTATACACATTCTTAATCTTGGATTTTCAGTTGCTTAAAACTTTCCCAAGCCAATTCACTTTGGGATGAAACACCCTTTCTACCGGAAGGCAATTCAGCTTAGTTTCAGTCTGATCAAGTCTCGTTTATGTGTATCTACACTCTGGACTTGCATGCTTCCATATGTTCCAAGTAAGGTCTTGCACTTGCATAGCTGAAAAAACACAACCAAAGCTGTAACTTTTGCATGTGGATACAAGTAAAGGTTCCTGCCTTTCCTCCTGACGCGAATAATGCTGCCAAATAATGCTACAAATTTCATGGGACAACTCAAGGAAATGGTGTAACTGATATCCACCTTAATGAGCCAGGAGCTAGGAATAAAAGTATACCCTAAATTAGAAAAAACTGACTAAAAAGAGACAGGAGAGAGAAATAATGCAGTCCAGGACTGCAAGACACTTAGCACCAAACCACAACTCTGTGAGCAATATGTGAGTTTCTGTCAGGTTCTCAAAGGTGGGGTGAATATAAACACTACACCTCAGTCGTTTACCTCAAAGAGGGTCTCCCTAGACAGAAAAGCTTCCTGTTACTCTCCCGACTTACTGCTGTTTGCAAATACATAGGTCTATATATGCATAAATATGTAATGTATATACCAAGTACAGGCATATGTATACATGTAGATACGTATACTGTGTGCGTGTAAAATACATATAAAACACAGACTGGGTTTTGTATTGCATATAAAGCACACCCTTTCTAGACACATACATATGTATATATGAACAATCGCATTTTCTTTTTTTATATCTTGGTCCCATGAATTCAAAGGATTAGGACTGAGAAATCTGAAGTATAGCACTTCGTTCCATGCCCAGATCTCTCTGTGAAAAGTGAGCTTCTCGAGAAAGTTAAGCTTTTCCCCAGCAAAAGACAGCTTAAAATGCTGAACATGACTTTTTTCCCTAGTCAGACCACAAACCCCTTTCTCAAGAAAGAATGACCTCATATCGTATTAACCCAAGCACAGAGTGAATGAGCTCACACACACCAGCACACACACACACACACACACACGTGCACACATGGACACATGCAACCAAACAGCCAAGCAAAACTGAGGCAGACTTTTAGGAACAGGGCTTCCAAGAAAAGGTAACTAAATGTGAGCTTTAGAATCTAAGTTCTTTTCTAAAGGTAATGCCTGATGATGGTTCTTCAAGAGTTTTGAAAATTACACAAAGAATTTGCATATTTGTTTTATACCTTTTCTCTTTTTTTCTTCTCTTATTTGAACTTAACAGATAAATAAATAAAAAAAATCCGTATTTGTCATCTCTTTGAGTTGCTTAGAGCAAATAAAAAAATATTTATATTTTCTTTATAAATACTCCAGTATGACAGAATATAGGACAAGAAACATTAAAGCTGCATACAAAACCTACAGAACAACAGTGAGTAACTGGACATTGCCGTGAATATGAAATTCTCTAAATGTGTGAGGGAAAAGCAGCCTGAGTTCTGCCTATTCTTACGTGGTGTGTTTGCACGCTTTAGAGTAATTCCAAATTCTGATCGTGCTTTGTTGATAATGATAGAGTACGAGTGGAAAAGATACGGAGCATAACTATTCTGAGAAAAACAAATTAGGGAAAGGCTTGCACAGGAAGAGAAATGAAATGGACTACAACTTCCCTGATGGAAAAAGAGATGATGGAGGAGAAATATAATAGGGTCTACATAATTATGAATGGCAAAGAGAAGATGAGCAGAAAATGACTATTCCCTATTTCTCATAACATAAAAAATAAGGGAAAATTCAGTTCCTTCCACATTAAAAACAAACAAAAGGAAGTACTTTTTCACACAACATAATAATTAAACTGTGGAAATCCACCACAGGATGTTGTAGAGGCCAGCACTGTAACCACGGTCAGAAAAGGTTTTAGTAAAACTCAGGAAGAATGGTGGCTATCCAAAATAACCGTGCAATGCATCTGCCAGTCACTTTCTAAATCAGTGATTACTGAGAGATGGGAGAATTTAAATGGAGATTTTTTACGTAATATTAGCCTATGTGAGTGCTGCTGGCCCCTGCCACTGGCGATCCAGTGGGCTAGCAGCACCTCGATTCTGGCCTAATATGGTGATTCTTTGCACCTCTGAAACATTTAGATATAGAGGTCTGCGTAAGTGTAGGTCCTGTGAAATAATCCACTCAAACAGAGGACTATGACGTCTAACTTTCATTTTCATTTCAATGCAATATCCTCAAATTGGTGAAGAGGTGGAGCTACCATACTTCTTAACATACTTCTGAATAAGCAAAAGCCTCCCCAACATATGATACAGGGTCATTTTCCCCTTTAATTTCTGCCTGGTTTCCGTTTCCTTAGTTTTGATACATGTGCATATTTTCACGTGTGAATGTTGAATTAAACAGGACTGCTTCCAGCCTTAATGTTAGGTGTATGCTTAAGCCGTTTTGTACCACTGATTTCATAGCTGTAACATCATTGAAAAGTTGGCTTCTTTATAAAATTAACAAATACGCAGCAGAGATTGATGCAGGATATTTGTGATCTTAATGTTCATTGAAGAAGCTAATACTGCCTGAGCCCAGGCATGCACTAGAAGCTTTTCACGTAGTCCTGCAATGCTTCTCAATCCTGACATAGGTTCCAGCCCTCTAACTATTTTATGTAATAAAATAGTTGTGCCTGTTGAACCAGAAAAGCTCAGCAGCCTCTCCTTAACTTGGGCGCTGAAGTCTGTTTGGGTATTTGTACTTCCTACATGCTTTTTTCTTTTTTTTCCTCGTAGGTCTAGTGCCCAAATCTGGCTTTCAGCACACTTTCTGTTCCACTTCTCTGGACTACTTCAAAGTATGGATTTTGTAGCAGCTGTATCTTTATTATTCATTACGTAACAAGGTGAAGAAACCAACGTCAACTCATTGTCATCTTATTCAGGGTGTTAGCCCAGCTCTCACAAGATGAAAAGTCAGTCAGGGCATAACTAAAAGGTCACTGTCCCAAATTCATAATTTAATCTTAACAAATCCTATAGCCATTTTCTTAGGATTTCCACAAATTTTCAAGGATCAGCATTACTTCTGTAGTGCAGACTACTTAAGCAAGGATCTCATATGAAAACCGGGAGGGATAAGTGGTAATTTTTTAATTGGTTTCCTTTGAACTTCTGCAAGCACCTTATTCTGTTTACATTCTTCCCATTTGCATTGTTACGTGAAATCTTGGTAAGTTTTCTGCCAGCCTGCAGTCCGTAGTAGCTCCTCATATTTAAAACATGTCACGCTCCTGACATGTTGGGAAGTATCACAGCCCAGTATAATATTTGGCCTTCAAATTTTTGTTTTGCAACAAGAGAACCAACAGTCTAGATCAGCAAAAGCGACTTCGGTTATTAGAGTTTGGACATGAACTTGGCTTGCTAATGCCAGAGAAATACAAGAGCCTCCTTTCATGCTCTTAATGAAATCGTTAATTATGTCAGCAGTTCAAACGATACATCTCCAAACACTTTACATTACTTTGCAAACGGGTAGTCACATAGAAGTCTCAGAAAAAATATTCTTGAATTCCAAATTCATAAATTCAGATAATGAATTAATTTCTAGTTGCAGAGGCTTGTACAATCATTTTCTCACATCCTTTTATGCTGCCATACTGCAGATGAAGATTCTGACTTTGCTTGAGGAAAAAACAGTAAAGTGAACGATGTTTCTACATACTGTTGCCTTGTTGCAACCCAGATGAACTTCCTGAGCCTGCCATGCTTCCGAACAGCAAGGAAACTGCCTTAATAGACGTCTTTCTTTTTAGCTAAGCATTTAGTGTACATGTGGCCCTTGCTAGATTTCCTAGAATTACTAAATAGCTTGTTTTGATTAAATAATCAACCTGTTGACAATACTATAAATAATAATTTCAGTTATTTACCTTTCTTGATTTAAGTAGACCTGGCTTCATCTTTGAAAACAGCCTCCATTACAGAAATGAGCTTTCATATATGATAAATAAAACCAGATTGCCACTGTTAAAATAAAAAGTAGTCATGGAAAAACTATTTCTCATACAGCTACAAAAATACTACCTGTACTTTACACTCTGGTAGACTTAGAGAGACATAGAACTTGTGAAGTAAAGCAGGAACAAACATTCAGTGTTTTTGCTAATCTTTCTCGTCTAATACTTTATTCCAAGAAGGCCAACTCCACTGTTACTGTTTGTTTCAGAAGAGTCATTTGTTGCCTTTCCCACATCACTGAAACATGGAGTTTACCTGTTCTGTGATGGCATAAAAGGAATAAAAACCATAGTAGCATGACAAATAATCATTCAAAATAGAGAGGATCATATAAATAAATAAAAAATGAATACATTTTGCTACAAAGTCTGTCATGGTCTTGGCTGAGCACTGTATTCACATGCTTTGTTATGGCGTAATGAAATGTATAATGAACTTCTGCAGAAGACACTGGGGAAAAACCCCAAACAACCCGTTAGTTCTTCTCACAGCAGTGTTTTCATGGAACTCCGTACATGGAATTTCTGGACTTAAAGATGTGATTATATAACTTATAAAGTGCTTCCAGCAAGACCCTGGAAATAATGACAGAAATGCAGAAAAACTTCAGATGTGTCTCCTGGACAATATTCTTAGGGAACCTTCCAGTACAGAGGATAGACTAAGCAACCAGCTTTAACTGGGATTTGGAAGAATGGTTTCAGGTCAGTGAACTGACTGACTTGGTTTGGCTCTTTGGAGCAACTTGAAAGACTCTGTATCTTCCGCACGGATTATTTAAGGAGGCAATGTAAAACTTCAGGTGTTTTTTCAATAGCTATGATAGCAGAGAGGTGTAATCAAACTGTACACAAAAGTAAACTAGCCAGGATAGAAAAACTTGGGAACCGGGGTATAAATTAACTGTAGGAGGCAAACCACTTACAGAAGTGAGACATCCACAAAGGACAATGATGGACCTGAGAGATTTAAAAAGAGAGAGAGAGAGAGAGAATACATTCTTTTCATACTAAGGTAAAAGTTCAGGAAGACTGAAATATGCAATGTTGTAACCCAGCTGAAGTTGACTGAAGTTTCTTATGAGAAATACAGCATAGAAGAAAGATTACACACCTGTGAACTTAGTACTTGGCAAAACATTCCTGTCCTACTCTAACGGGATGAAATAAGACAGAGAAAGACGCATCATTTTTCAAACATGCTGTAGTGCTTCCTGTCTTTAAACAACCCGTACTTGACAGTACTCTCATGTTCTTTCTTCCCTCAAATAAGGAGGCATGCCTTTTGCAACATCAAAAAAACCCTAAAATCCTACTCTCTAATATTCACAGCTGTCTCTAGTTTGACTTCTAGCCCCTTCTTTTGACTAATTCAGCCCTCAGATAGGTTTCCAACTTCTTTCACTTGGCTAAGTCCCAAATCTCCTCCTCTATCCACATCCTCATAAACTGTTCAGCAATTCTGTTCAACAGCACCCTGTTTAAATTCCGTGTTGCACTGGGCATTGTGTTTCATCAAGTTTCTTTAGTTGGCCATTTAGAACATTACCCATATGATCTTTCCTCTTTTTTCCCCATCTCCTTCTTTGAGCTTTACATTGTGCTGCCTTCCTTTATGTATTTGCATTACCATAACAGCTAAGAGCTTAACTACGGACCAAGACCTGCAGTATGAAGCCTTCCTAAACACATTCACTCTCAAACTAACTTTAAGATGATGACACATGAAATTGTTTCCATGCAATTCCATCCTTTGTTCCACTTCTAACTTGTACAGGCATGAGCTTAAGCCAAAGAGGGTTAAGATCTCAGCGAGCTCCTCTACAAATACAAACCCACACTCTTTTTAACCATTTCTCCCTGTTGATTTGGTGGGGGCGAGGGGGGCGCGGGTTGGGGAGGGAAGGGAGGGAAGGGAGGGCAGTTTGAGGCATTTTGGTGCTTCCACACTTCACTTATACTCAAATACCTATGTCTTTTGACATCTCTAGAATGTCTCCTGAATACAAAAGCTTTCACCTGGATGCTTCACCCCTGGACCTTAATCCTAAGCCATTGCAAGCTGTTCCCCACCTAGTCTGCTCCAAAAATGGCCCAAACCATCTTCTTTGCTAGTTATTTCAATCCTACAAGTTATACCATCCATGGCCTTCTGCTTCCTCCCCACTTTCTCCCTAAAATGACAAAAAAACCAAAACAAAACCCCAAAACAACAACAAAAACCCCTCCACATCTTCTATCACTCTCTCTAAATCCTCTCACAGCTGAACTGCACCTTACCTGGCTGTTCAGTTCTTGCCATATTCCCATCTTCAGTCTCCTAGCACTACCAGTTTTCCCTTCCCTTCCCTTTACCTCTCACTCCTCTGTGCTTTCTCTCCTTGTGCCCTTTTACTCCATACACACCTTTAAATTCCACAGAAGCTTTACTTCTGCTGTGATGTCTGGCAGTTACTGCCTTAGACACAGTGGGCTGGAATGGTACAAAGTGAACTGAAATAGATTTGGTTTATCGTTATGCCTTTTGTCCTTTCTCTGTTTGCTTGTTTTGTATCCTTGTTGCAACTTCTGTTTAAACTGGATTGTTAAGCAGAAGCTTTTTTTGTAAGGCAGGATGGTATAGCACCAAACACAGCAGAGCCCTTATGCTCATTTGCAGCCTACAGATCCTATCTATTGTGCAAAAGATCTGTAGAACCTACATGGGATCTCAGAGGCCCCCAGTGCTTGGCAAAACTTAACAAAACTGTCTTAGTTCAGCTTTTGCATGTCTATGGAAAAAATGGCCCTAAAATCTAACAAAGATGTTGTTTCGTGCATTCTTACATGCACTTTTTTTTCTTTTTTCTTTTTTTCTTTTTTTCCAGTAAATGCATTTTGAGACATAACAAGTAAACAGCTGACACAAGCCTGGGCCTGAAGCTGAGCACCTGCAACTTGAATAAGATCATCATTGTTTGAGTAGGGTTTAAATAATTTAGTACAAATTGGCTTTCCTATAGGCGTTGACAAGCACATCATCACTACTTACTAATGAGGACAGGATTCCAGAAGACTGCACAGGTATCACGCTCCTCCTACGACTGCGCATGTGTCCCTCGAAACAAAGTATTTCATAAACAAACACCTGGAGACCTTGATTAAAAAGCACCTGCTCTGAAGCTCTTGGGAGGACAGATTGCACAGCGTGCAGGTGGCCTTCACAGCGTCGGCTCCTTGGTATCGCTGATATCTGCAGTCACTAAAACAAAGTTTGTTTCCCACCCTCCCCCACGCAGACCTAACTCTTTATGCTGGATGTTTTCATGAAAGGATTTTGTGCGTGTGTCCTCAAAGAGGTGGTTGAGGGAGAGTCTGACACAGTCTGACAGTGACTGCAACCGTAGAAGTGACGAGTCTAACAAACCCTGCCTTTGTGACAGGGCAGGCTGCTCTTATCACTGATCACCTCTCAGCCTGATATTGCAAAAATAGTGGTATTTGGTGAAAAGAGGATAAAGGCATCCCGGGGGTAATTAGTGATAAGCAACTGATAAGCCTCACCACCTGTTGCACAATTTTTCCCTATTCATGCCTGTGACGCCGTGGATTGTTGACAAAAACCCATACAGATTTAATTGGGTCTGACATTCCACACGGAGTCCTGCAAGTTCTTTCTCTCCATACAAATGTGATCTCTCAACTTTAATGCCAGTTTTTCTGGTTTACTGGTCCTGGCGCAAGGTCCTTGCAAGGGTTTCAGTGTTGTGCTTTCAAAGATGGAAATTAATGAAGTGAGGAAGAGCTCTGTCAGCTCTGGGCAGATGTGAGGGATTTCTTCAATGACCAGGGCCTAAGAGGTCTCTGGCTGGCACAGCCACATGCCCTGAATGACTTACCTCTTTGTGGAAAGCCCAAGGACCCCAAGGACCCTTTTTTGTCTGTGTGTACATATAGTTTCAAAATTGGTACATAGCTAAGGGCTGGAAGCAAGAAGCTTGTCACTTTTCCACGCGCAGCTACTGGCCCTTTCCGGAAGGCAACATCAGGCAGGCACCTTTTGGTTACTTTAGGCATGCTTGTCATATTGCAGGGACAAGGCTTGTTCAAGAGGGTACAGATCGCCAGATAACAAACTCTGGATATTGCATTTGACAATAAAGAACCTCTATAAAGGTGGGAAAAGATCTTGAAGATTTTGTTTCTAATCTGGTAGTCTGCGAAGCAGTTGAGAAACTGAGATATTTTCTCTAAAGTAGAAGCTAGCCCCTTGCTGTTTTTCTGATCTACAGGTTGAAATCATGCCTTCAGCCTCCTTTTGTCAAGGCTGTGTCAACCTTGGATCTCAGTCCTGCCAGCCTAGCAACCTACAGATCCTTCCTAGAGCTGTGCTCAGTCTGCACTAAGTACAGCGTGCTTTGTTTTTACATGCATTATGACTGCAGAGGCCACCCCTGAGTCATATGGGCTGCTCTCAGAACACTCTCGCATGTGTCATTCCCTCATTTGCCAGCTCAAGAACCCGTACAAGACTCGAGTTATCTCAGGGTCTTGGAAGACGGATTTCAATAAGGGCAGAAGAACCCAGAAACTCTGACCATCAATGCCTGGTCTTACTCAGAGACAAAGTTCTATCTATTTTTCAATTTTTAGCAGAAAATTAGACTTCGCCACCTTGGCTTGCTAAAGCCAAACATTGCTTTACCAACTTTTTGGCACCTTTACACTTCCATTTCCCACAGCCACTGAAATTGCTTCAAGCATTTGGCAGAAATAAAGCAGTTAATACACCTAACAAACAAAAACCCAGCTTTTAGAGAGCACCATCGATAGGTCAGACTGAACACACAAAGTATCGTTTCTGATTTTAAGGGAGATAAAATCTGGAGATGAAAGAGCAATTAACTTAATCTCAGTGTAAGGAAATGGGTTAAAATGATATAAGAAACAGTTGAATCATATTTTATATGTTTATTATTGTATTTAATAACAGCTAATATATAATTTTTACAGTTGATCCTCATTTATTTCTTCAGGTTAATTGAATTTCACATTTGATAAGCTAGTAAATTTAGAACCCTAACATGCAAGGGTTAATTGAAGTTCCTCTAGAAATGTGCTTACTCACATCTCCTGCTGTCCAAGCTGATTATGCAGTGTGCCATAGGCAACTCTAAGGGCTACATTTCACTATTCAAGACCTGTTTAAAGCAAGTCAGGTGGTCATTCCACTTTGCTTATTAAAGCACAGGCTTCACGTCCTATGGGACATGACGTCTGAAAAAGTAACCACACTGCTAGATCAAAAATATGCAAACTCTGGAGAAGGGATGGCCATGTAAGATGTTAACCACCATCTAAATAAAGCGAACAAAGCGAATTAATCTGGCTTTGGTGAGAATTGGACCAGACTCCATGACTTCTGGGAAAGGTTTGAAGATGCAGCCTGGATGTGGAAAGGCAATCTGCCTTCTGAGCTGGGAAGTCAGATGAGGCTCGAGTCGTCTAGTGTCTAGATGCAACTATCTCTTGTGTTCCATTTGCTAAAGAAATAGAAAAAAAAAAACCCTAAACAAAACTATATCTAAGGAAAGCATACCTTAACCATACTAGCCCATGGGGAAGAACAGAGTCCTCTTCTTTTCAAAATAATCTTCAAACCTAAAGCTAAATAATGTCTGTGTTATCCACACTAACCCTGTGTCCCACCAGGGAAGAAGACTCCTTCCTTTTTCTCAGCACACTTCTCACAACTTGCAGTTCCCTTCCATTGTTGTATGATGGCAGCCTGGACATCTTGTTTAACCGAAAAACCCAGACTACTCAACATTAACTGTTAGATGGGAATTTTTCCTTAACTAAACATTCATTTTTCACCCATTGGAAAATATCAGTTCATCACAAATGTCATCAGAAATATTTTTAGGTCTAGGATAGAACTGGGAGAAGCCAACAACAGTCCAGGGATTAGGGCTTTGAATCAGAGAAGGGAAGGACTTGAACTCCGATGTCCCACATCCTAGATGAGCACACTAACCATTAAACCATTCCAAGGCAGGAGGTGAGTCTGTCCTCTGTCAGAAAAAATGTCTTGCCCCCCTCTCCC
>NW_010416554.1:535-865 GCF_000710305.1 Buceros rhinoceros silvestris | reverse complement strand
GGCCGGTGTTCCCCGCCCGGCCGGCGCACGGGTCCAGGCAGCTGGGAGGCACTGACTCCCGCAAACGACTCCGCATCGAAAAGTAGCGAAATGCCAGCGGATTCGGGCCGGTTTTTACTTTCCAGCCCGCCCTCCGCTTCTGGCCGGTCCGTCGGCGTTGCTTTCCCGGGAAGCCGGGCTCTTTTAGCGGAGCCAGGCCCTTTCCGCTAAATGCTATTTGGAGCATATGTTTCGTACATTAATTCTCTTTCAGTCTATTCTTCTGGGAGCTAAATGCAAACACGTTCTAGTCACCTTGACATATTTTCTGCTGTTTTCCAACTAAAAGCT
>NW_010416554.1:0-314 GCF_000710305.1 Buceros rhinoceros silvestris | reverse complement strand
AAAAGCTTTCTGCTGGGATCCCATTATGTGCTTGAATAAACCTTTTCTGCGAACAGAAATGGGAACCCGGGTTGTCAGGTGTTGGGTTACAATAGACTTCCAGGCAGGGGACGTTTTGCTAACGTAAATACGAAACTGGCTCTATGGGGAAATGTTGTCAAATACTAGGACGTGGAAAACATTCCCATCAAATATGAGAAAAGGATTAGGGCACTATATCAAACGAGTATTTAAGCCTAAACGCCCGGCGTGCAGCCAAGCGAGAAAGGGGCCCCCGGCCCTAGGCCAGCCCGCCGCCGCGCCGGAGCAGACCG
>NW_010416553.1:9350-12157 GCF_000710305.1 Buceros rhinoceros silvestris | reverse complement strand
TGGATACCCGTCTCTGTTTGGCGCTAGATAACGTAATGCCATGCAGAGAAACATCAATAAAGCATTGCAAGGGCATTGAAAAGCCTTATATTAAGAAAGAGCCTTGCTTATGATAAAAAGCTTGGACTGACATAATTTTTTACTCTTGCAGCAGTGGTTGAAGATGTTAGGACAGCATCCCCAGCTGTCCTCCCCATCCAACAGCCAGAGGTTACTGCCCCTGCAGCAAGGACAACGAAGACAACTGTGTGTCCCTTTCTCCCCAGCTCCATTTCAGGCAGCAGTGCACAGTGTAACCTGCTCATCTGAAGGGGCTGGCCCTGCAGCACAGGCTGTGACTCGAAGCAGCTCGGGCACAAGTCTATGTCAGATCTGCCAGCTCTGCCAGGAGGTGGTTCAAAGGGGTGATCAGAGACATGTGAATGATGACCTACTAAACAGCAAAGTTCAAGAAGGACAGTCTTTCGGTCAACACTGAAGCTTTGCCATCTCTTTGATTCTGCTACTTGTATCGTCTGTTCGCTTGAGCCAATTTGAACACCAGCTACCCCTGAAGACAGCTGCAGTATAACCTCGTAACAACCCTGTGAATATGGAGTCATGTGTGAACCAATTCATCTAAGATAATATTCCCTGCTTCTCAATAAGCAATGCCACAAGTTAATAAGGAGAATGTTCTCCACTGCCTAAACTGAGTCAGTTTAGGCCTAGTTTGGACATTGCTTCACTGTCGTGCAGACCTCTCTCTTTCCTTGACAGAAGAGAAATAAGAAAAAACCCAAACCATCTACTGTCTCAGTGGATGAGAACAGCTTGCACATGTTAACAAGAACTCAAAGTTCAGCCATGACATACAGATGGGGAGGACTCTTATTAATCAGAGCACATAATTTTGCATGTCAGAAGGGGCCATTGTTGAGGTAACAGTCTTACTAAATAATTTTATTATTTAACAACCTTTTTTTTTTTTAAGTATCTGATTTAGGGTTGTCCTAATGCAATGACAGCTTGGTTAATTATATCCTGATTCTGTACGTTTTTGCTTCTTGCTTCATGGTCACGCTGAAAGCAGCTTTAGTTGCCATCCCAAACTACTGCTGGTTTAGCTATGCTAAATGTTAAACTATTATTAAACAATACTTAGGTGCTAACCTATAATTAGCTGTGTATCTGTGATGAAGAAACCAATTCTCAGGTACAGTTTGTAACGTGCTTCAGAAAGAAATTTTGTTACTGGCTGTTTTCATTAGTATTAGTTGATGCATACACAGTGCTCCAGCAGGTTCCACATGGTCTATCCCAGAGACTGAAGCCTTCACTCAAGGGGATCTGAAATCCAACCATTCCCTTTGCTACAGATCACAGCTCTACCCAGTGAGACATGGCTGAAGGCACTGCTTTAGACTACTTCTTCTACCTGGCACTATGTCAAAGGCAGCAACTGAATTATGAGTTTCCCCAAATTACACACAAGTAAGAAGGCAAATTCTGTCTTTAGAATAAGGAATGGCTGAACTCCTTCATAAAATCTGATGGCAAAAAAGGTCAAGCAAGTTAAAATTGGCTTCCTGATGCTGCCGTGTGGGTTACAGTCGAATTTCATTGCTCTGTGCAAATGAAAATCACACCAGATGCATTAAAATAGAACAGAAATGACACCTGGAACAACATGATCTGGTTAAATGAACAATCACTACAAGCAGTGAACAGAAGAAAAAAAGTCCCACTTGTGACACTGTACCAGAGTTATAGGATGTTTAACTTCTCTATACCTCTTTGAGGATATTGGGACAACTTCCAGTAACAAGTGCGTATGAGCATGCTCTTCAGTGATGTGAATTTTCTGTTACAGCATTGCTTGGTCTTTTCAGAAGGAACATACATTTTCACAAACACAGCCTGCCTGGCCACCAGATTTTTCTTACATGAAGGTTTTTCAATAAAGAAAATTTGCTTCTAGGAGTATGGCCATTCATGGTCTCTGCTATCGTTGACAATTTTTAAACCAAAATGCATATAACAGTTTTCACCACCTGCACATCTGAAAAATGTCAGAAAATTTTATTTTCCAGACTCCAAACACTCACGCAAGTAAAACTGAAAAATTAATCTATGAATGATAAAAAAATAATTAAACAAACCAAGATATTAATTCTGTTTTAGTTTTGCAAAATGAACACCGTCCCTCCCCTTTTCCAGAAAGTACTCATTTTTTCTTTTAAAAGTTCTTCCTGGATAATAAAAGGGAAGAGAAATGTCAGGGGTCTGGGCTGATGGTTTTTTTTTCCCAAAGTCTTTGCCTTCTATAGATGAAGTTGTACAAGAGTGCCAAATAATGCCCTGACTTGCAACATGATGAAGTTATGATTCACCCCTAATCTAAATCTCCGTATAGTTCTACAGTACTAGGTATCAGTCACGTAAATAAAATATAACAACAGAAGGAAAGGGTTCCTGGCTCAAGGAGATGTAATTAACAAGAAGATTTCTGATTTCTAGGTGAAGTACATAGGTGTTTTGAGTTAACAATTTGGTATTTCTCCCCTCATCCTTAGTCTGAATTTATGGACCATTGCAGGTGGATGGGCTCCTGAGCTGAAAAGCTCTCAGATGCCAAGGCAATACACGACAGGTACTGCAAATGCAACTTGCCAGATGGAGCTTAGCTTTACCCATGTATAATAGTAATCACTCCTCTTGTCTTCCATGTAATGTCCTGTTGGAAGAAATAGGGTACAATGCTGCCTAAGCACTGTCACCTCTCATTGCTACCACAGAGGTTGCCTCTCAGCTTCAGAAGGACAAAA
>NW_010416553.1:1469-9229 GCF_000710305.1 Buceros rhinoceros silvestris | reverse complement strand
GGAAAGAGCAGATAACCACAGAAAAAAGTTTAAAAAAATAAAATCCCCAAATCCTCCTGACCTTCAGCTACTGCTGTAATTAAATCGGGTTTGAATAGAAGAAAAACGATCAGTAAATTCAAAGTGACCAAACCTGACAGAAGCAGAGGGGCAGCCAGCCTATGCCGTTACCTCTCTCTGTCTCTAGAACAATCCTTGGTGTTGTAAATTGTTACATACTCTGCCCTGTTCAATCTGCAGCTCCCTCAGGGAAGGTGATGACATTGCCCTCCTTCCTCTCTATATCTCCCCTCCCAGCAGAAGGCCTGATGCCTTTTAACTTTCTAATTCAGTGGCTGCCTTTGATGCCTTGTGTCCACCGCTGTAACAGCAGAGCAGGAGAGCATAAATCCCTGCAAAGAGTGTCAGCAGAAGGGCTTCCCAAGCCTCACTGAAGAAAATCTGACCTTGTGGAAGTGAGTGGACAATTCAGATTCAGAATCTGATCCATGGACATAGCTGGAACTGGACAACAAACCATCATAAAAAGAGCAAGGCACAGACTGCAGGGCTGCAACTCACTTAAATTGCTACAGCATTTCCTACGGCCAAAGTGAACATTGCATATCCTGGTCCTTAGCAATCCACAGTCTGGCTCTTGCCTTCTTTTCCAGTTCCTGCCAATCTCCTCCCTCCCTTTCCTCCAGGAATCACATGGAACAGACACTAACATCATTCCCATGGCTTCAGTTAAGAAAGGACCAAACAAACAACTTGCAAGCAAGCATCAGACATTAGCTGAGAGGCAGCCAGAGAGACACCAAACCTTTTCACAGCAGATTTTAAGTGTCTCTGGCTTCTTGCCAGGGCAACAAACGCTACAGCCAAGCAAGCAGAAATTTCTCTTCTGTGCTTGAGTCCATAAACAGAAGGACAACATGCAATCAGCCATCTGAGCACCAAAGAATTATTCATCTTCAGGCAAGCAACAATACCTCACAGTTAGTCAGATGTGGGGGTGGAAGAAGTCCTTTGCAGGAGAGGCTCCCACTGCAGTGGTTCTTTCTGAGACACATACACAACACAAACTTTCCTCTTCCTCTCATCTTGTCTGTCTATCCTTTCCACCCTGGCACTTTTATTTATGTGTAGCATCTGGAAATCCTACCTGACAGCTGATACCCAGCCCATGCATGCAGCTCTGTTACGGAGCAAGGTCAGCTGCACTCCTGGCTCTGGAGGAAGAAGATAAACTCTGCTGCATAGATCTTCTTCTGGCGCTGTGGAAGCTGAATGCCTTCAGGGACCCCAGAGGAGCAGGCTGTGTATTCTGACATGCCTAGGATATCTACATTTCTAGATTTAATTCTCACAAATAGCTAAATCTCAAGACAAGATAAGCAGCTGACAGCAGCAGTCACCTGAACAACCATTGCTCACAAGCTTAAGAACAGCTCCAGCTCGTTACATGACTGAAGAGTGACAAAGTAAACCGCAATGCATCAGGCAGGGAGAGGACAACTTGAGGAGTACATGTCAACTGCAAGACATATGCGGGACTAACATGAGTGAAGGAGTTGCATACATCTGGTGCACAGAATCAGTTTTAGTTTGCTCTTCTATGAATCTCTCCAATGAGGTTTTGTCTGTGACAATGAAACAAACCCGGGCACTAGAGATCCACAGGCTAATGGAACTGCTAATACACACAGCATTGCTCTAGTGGAGAACTCAGGATTAACTGATGCCTAAACGTGATCAATTGGGAGCTAAGATAATCATACTTTGAACCCTAAACATATTAGTAAGTTCTGAGCCTACTCTGTGAAGGAAAAGGACACTATGTCAATATACCCACAGGAAAGAGTAATAAAGCAGAGAGGCCTGCGAATACTGATCCTACCAAAAAATGTTTCTATAGCATAGGTATTATCGCTCCTCTTTCTATTTCTATCTCATCTATTTTTAAATGTCCATCCCGATCTCACCACGACAACACTATATTTAGAATATATACTAAGAATAAATATGAGTAAGAAAGTCCTACTCCTTCATAAGACGGGCCTCCTACTCAATCTATTGAGTAGGGCGACTCAATACTACGACTCAATGGCGTACCCATTCAAAACATCCATTTCTGTTTTTACCACAACACGGAGTATATTTTCTGCTTTATGCTGCACACATTTGTAGGATCAAACTGGAACCTCAGAGTCACAGTACCACTATGAAAGACCTAGGCCAAGGACCAGGCAGGAGGGTAAGGGAATACACCACTCAAGGGAATTTACAAAGTATTATCCACACTACTAGAATAGTGCCTGGAAACCTGGCTGCGAGGCAGACCAAGGACCAGTGTGTCTTTATTTTACTACACAGGGAAAGTAAAGAACTGGTTAGACAGGAGGTTTGTTGACAGCTGCTGAGTCAGTTGAGTAGGGCTTAGAAAACTAGCTCGTGTTTCAGGACCTGTATACAGCCTGCTACAGTCTCTCGGTTTTCTAGCTAAAATGCCGCAACCCCAAAGCTGCTCGGCAGCTCACCTCCTTCTGCATAATGCCTGTGTTCCACTTGCTGTGTCCTGTCCCATTCATCTTCTTGCCATCAAATCTGCTCTCACCTCTTGCTTCCTGCTGGGTCAGTACATTAACAACTTCTAACAGGAGGAAAACATATTAGAGGAATAATAATACCGATAATGAATCTAAGAATTACATATTTCTTTCTCCGTATCCCCCCTTGTTGAATTAGTCTCCCAGCAAGAGAAGCATTAATCACTGGGGCAACAGATAACAGATAAAGACCAATTTGAATGTTGCTGCATGCTGCTGAGTGTGTATGTGTGCACTCAGGCAGCAGGGAGGAAGGCAGGATGATAATCTGTCACTTTGTATATTTATGCTGCTGGAGTCAGTCAGGACTGGTTCTCCATTGTTTCTACAGATTAAAATCACTCCTGTCCTTATACTTTTATTGGAGGTCATCTTTCAGTAAGAAAAAAGGACATTATGGCCAAGTTAAATTCCAGCTATTTGTGCAAATCTCTGCCGTAGCTTGGGCACTGAGGCTATTGCTTGGATGTTAGAAGAACAAGACATATAGCAGTTTTTTCTCCTTACCTGACCTGACTCTTTTTACGCTGAGAATGAGTTACTGTAAACAGTCACTCTGAAACAGTTACTGGAAAAAAGCCATTGCAAGTGAGAGGAAGAGGTGCTTGTTTTGATGGTCTTACTGTAAGTGTGTAAGAGTCCATCTCTGCCTGACTTTGAACTGATGTGGAAGAAGCCGCAGGTCCTCAGATCTTGCTGCCAGCAGTTCTACTCAGAGGAATCCCTGCCAGCTTGCCAAAAACAAACAAGCAAGCAAAAAAGACTCCCCTTTATCCCTGGGGAAGATGGAGTGTGGAACAAAGCAGAGATTAAAAAGTAGTTTTTCCTCCAAACATTTGCCTATACAAAACACAGTTGCTACAACCACCAGCCTACAACCTCTAGCTATGTCACTCTCCATCTTTAAATCCTTTCTTTCCCACAACTCTGAGACAGCTGTATCTTGTCCTCTGGATCTTAGTTACTTGTCTAAATCTCAGTAATCATCATTTCTCTACTCACTTTCATACATTTAGCCATTAGAACATTCCCAATGTTTCCTACTCTTTAGTTCATGCATTCTAATAAACTACTACTATTCCCTGGAAGTGTCCTTACTCACAGATCAACTTCCTTAGCACACCCAATCTGAGACACAGCAAAATGGGTAACACAGCACCAGTGGAAAATTCTCAAAGCAGTTATTAGGGAAGATGGTCCCTTCATGAGTCCCTTTCATAAGGGTGAAAAGCCAATAGACAAAATTTTCTCCCAAAACACACAGTGTGAAAGAGTGGGAGCATTTGCATTCCATGCAATACCAAGAGAATTGAAATTAAATTCCTCATCCCTTTGGCTTTTTTCTTTTATTTTTTTTTCTGTTGAAAATTTGTGGAAACAAATTCTTACCTTTCAGAATATAATAGAAGTAATTTTGCAATAAAAATGAACAACATCCCACCTACTCGTATGCCATCTAAGGAGGAGAGAAAGGATTGGTCGTTGCATAGCCTGACTTGCTAATCGCTACATTTAAGAGCTATACTGTGACAGACGTATCTTGTAAATCAATGACAACTCATCCCACAGACGAAGAAGAAACTATCAGAAATCATCCTGTTTCTACTAGTTAACAACACCATTATTCTAGAGAAAACCCAAGGCATTAATTAGATGGTTTCAGAAAGTGGGTCTGTCACAACAGTATGGATGTGTTTCTGATTTCTGCACATTCATTCAAACATGAGCTGGGAAAGGGAAGAGGTACGTTCCCACCTCTCAGCCACTCTTGTAAAAAGAAAGCAAACAAAATGGAACTATATGCTCTGGAAGTATTTTGGCAATGTCTGCAGCTTCTGGGCTTTTCCCTGAAGTATATAAACAGGAAGCAGAGCAGATATGCTATAACAGGAGCCAATCCTTGAGCTGAAACCATTGCTTCCACATCATTTACTTCAAGCAGTCCCTTTTGCTGTATTGGATCTCTTCATCGTTGATTGTTGTGGCACAGCCATCCCAGAACAACATGCTCGTCCTATTCTTTCATTTGGCTTCTGATCAAAAGTATGGTCAACTACAGTAGCTTTAGTCCCCAAGTACTATATTGATCGGATTTTGAAAGTAATCTTCCACGTGACCTTCAAGAAATCTTTTGACAGGGCAAATGACATACCTAAATACACAAAGGGATACTTTGCCGTGGAAAAAAAATACAGAATAACGTTATTGAGGGTACTTGCTGAGAAATGTATGCTTGCCTGCCTCTCTGAAGAAAGTAGGCAGCAGTTTAATACAGCTGTTATTACAGAATTCTGTTGTTCTGTTGTTACAGAAAAGGATGTTCTTTTTGGTCACCTAAAATCAAGCAAATATTTCAATGAGTTCTTCATCAAGATAAAAAAAAACATCAGAAAAAAAATCCAAACAAGTGCTGAAATTCTAGAAAAGTGCTAGACCAGCCCCTCCTTCATATGCTGGGCCAAATCTCCATTTCCAAAATTCACAGTAGAACATAACTAGGGACATGGCTCAGAAACACCAGCTCAGATTTTGCTGCAGGTCCCCAATTCAGATCTGCAGATTAAAGACAATGTAAACGCAGCCCGCCTATAAATGAATCAGCCAACTTGGGCCTTTTGTAAACTATTGGAACGAAGAAATAAAAAGACAATGTGAGTTCCCAGTATTTTGAGAAATCATACTATGTGTCAGCTTGCTGCACTCAAATTTGCCACAACATCCAACCAAATCCCTCCCCTGGAGCCATGAAAGAGTAGTCTCCATTTGGAGACAACAGCGGTTACCAGATTAAATGTTCATTTATCATGGGTGATAATGTCAGAAAATGACAGCGTATATCAGCATATCCATGAGCTGCTTTACAAATACAATGTTCTTTCTTACTGTAATTGTGCTTAGCAGAAATGCAAGGCTGAGCTTATTTGCATCGGCAGTACTTATCAGCACTTGGGAGCGTAGGCTGGAAAAATAGTATTAAAGTAAAATCACATTCTCTTTTTGGATGGGTACTGAACTCCTGGTTCACTATGGCACCTCCAGAAGTGCAGCACACCTGCCTTCTGCAGAAAGTGGATGAAATAATGAAAATGTAGCATTATATTTTAGATTATATGAGCATTACAGGTAATCTGAGCATCCTGAATGCTACATGGATAAATATAAGTTAAACACACCACTCCATCTGACACTCAGTCAAAACTTGGAGAATTTCTTTAAGCCTGTGGCATACAGATTATATTATATACATGTTTCTGGCTAGGTAGCTACTCCATCAACATGCCAAAGATTCTGTATTTCATTGTGCACTAAATATATTTCTAGTGTACATACTAGTGAAGTATTTAGAGGTAATTTGATATTATTGAATAAATCACTCTGTAACCTATATGATCAGTAGTTTGCATGATAATCTTCTATACCACATTTGGATTGTTGCTTCCAAACTCTGCATTCTTTCTCTGCCCAAACCATGTTAGCATTTACTCATCACAGAAGAGATGTGACTGTAAGTAAATGCCAATTTGTGAATTTCACAGCAGAAATGAAACAGGACTGTGGTGCAGGAGAAAGGATTCCTCTCTGACAGATGGTACAAGATGGGGGCTTTGGTATCTCCAAGAAAAAATAGTTGAGGAAGAAGCAGAAAAGTAGGGATGAGAGCCAGCCTGCGTAATTCTCACTGTACCACTGGGCCAATGAAATCAGTCTTTAAAGCAGAGGCTGATCAAAAGCTCTGCTTTTATTAGATCTTTCAGTCTTGGGATGAAAATGTCACTAGTGACTTATATGAAGCAAAATCTAAATTAAAGGCCAATTTCTTTCCCCCCCAAATTATTATCTGTGAGTATAAAAGAAAGTACCTGGGCAAGACCAAGGGTGAGACAATTTTATTTGTCTTAGCTGACAGTGAAAGTCTAATTAGACTGACAAATCTTCTGTGCTATTTTCCTTTGTGATATACACTGTAAGAAAGGATTTAGCCTGGAGCTGCATGTTATGGAAAGACATTAATCAAGATTATTGGACCCTCAATAGAAAACACAGTTCAAGACTGGAAAGCCTAATGGTTAAAATAAAAGGTTGAGACCCTTATTCTGAGCCACGCCAATGAGCTGGACTCTCCATATGGGTAATAGGCAGATCCCCTCTTCTATTCTTTAGAGAGAACGTTCTGCATAGTATGTATGACACACTGACATTCTATGGCTCCAAGATCATAGCTGAAAACATCCACAGGTAATGTATGAATCACTGTCATCACCTCCAGGCAACAGTTTGAACAGTTTGGCAGGTGTCATTATTGTCATCTCAAGAAATTGGGGCATGCACTGGATATGTAACAAAGCACACAGTTTCTGCTTCCTCATGGAGAGCATAACCAGATGTCCATCTGTCCTCCCAGAAGGGTTCTGATCTCTTTTTCACAGAAAACTCTCTGTGAATTTGGTCTTGGGACCCCAGCCATCCATGTCACAGAGCAGATACAGTAGGGGCCTGCCCTAAGTCAGCAGACGCCAGGGCCTGCAGAAGCTTGCCTGGAGCAGTTCTCCTTAAGGACCCATGCACAAGCTAGAATCATGTCTTGGATTCGCTCAACTGAATGTGTTTTGAATGGAAGACCCTTGCACCACTGTGCACATTTTTCCAGATTAGCTTTGCTTAGTAATGACCTTCAAAGATATCTTTACATAAATCATTTGAAAACTGAATGACCCAGCTGTAAACTGGACGGATCGTGGTCTCCTAAAAACCTTTCAGCAGCAACTCACTAAATAAATTCTGAGCATACAAGAAGCTGACAATGAAGCAGAAGCCAAGAGAATGAGTGTCACTTTAACTCATTTTCCAGAAGTCTCCCAAATCCAGAAATCCCTAAAATGCTTCACTAATAATTGAAACTGTGCTTTAAATCAGGAAATAGGGACATACGGGATTCCAGGACCTTTACCAATTGTTAATGAAGTAACTCTGTGAGAACCATGGCAGCCTTGCAAGAGTTCGACAGGGCAGAGTACAGGAACTCTCACCTAACAGCAGCACGCACAGCGTGCTACCGTGTCACACACAAAGCTGACGGCTTGTCTTTGAGCCCTTCGCAGGGTAACACGGCACAGCAGAAGACCCAAAGGAGATATTATCACAGAAGAGTCTGGTGTGTCAGGGCCCTGA
>NW_010416553.1:0-1353 GCF_000710305.1 Buceros rhinoceros silvestris | reverse complement strand
TTTGGTACAACACATACTACTTCTGAACAGAGCGTACTTAAATCCAGAACAAAAACTCGTGAGAGAAAGTCAAATCAGCATTTCGACTCAGGAGCAGCAGAGCAAGAGCACTATTTGCAACTCACTGAAACAAACACAAATTGAAACTCCTTTTTCTGCCTTATTTTCAGTTAATAGAAAAAGATCTGTTTTTGTTATCTTCCTTCAAGGCATCTCTGAAGGATATTTGAGTCACAGAAAGGTTCCTAGCAGTACAGCACACAGTTGTGTGTTCTAACCGTTCCTCACTCAAATCCTGCCTGTCCTCCACCGAGCTGAGTTTCACCGCCTTGCAGAAATGTTGTTATACTCTCTAAAACAACATGATGTTATAGACATTTTAAATGCTGATATCATTGCCATGGGGTATTTCCAGTAATATTTTTCTCTCAATTTCCTTTGTCTTGGTTGTTTGTCCAGGACTATATCTTATGTTCAGGATCTTCGCAAATTGAAAGGCATGTCAATGGCCTGTGCATATGCTGTGTATTTTAAAAGCACTTTATTTTCCCTGTTTTAGTTTAGCTGTGCTCTGAAACACCTCTGGCAGTACTTAGACCACATAACGGCAGGAGGCATCTTGGTGTACATTACAAACGGAAGAAATCTTTGCAGTTATCATGCTCTTCTGTACTTCCTTAACAAGTGATGTGTAAATCTAATTCCTACTGAAATTCCCCTGGATTTTCTATCACTTTGGGATTACAGACTTGATATTCTGCACACATTTTATATGCATTTCAAATAGGAGAAGTTTTAGATACTTACATTTGAAAATGAGTAATAGAAATGGTACAGATACTTCTAATACAGTAAGAATAATAATTCTTTATCCTGATTCTCGCTATTTCGCATTAGACGCTTTACTTTTACTTGTATCATGTTTGGTATTTCTACAATGGGTCAGAACCCTTTTATGCTAAGTAGCGTACTGTGAGCAGAATAAAAAATGTATTTCAAACGCCAAGGAGTTGGCAGTCTAAGCATAAAACAAGATATCACATGTGGATATAGAAAAATGGACAATAAAATAAAAATTATGACAATATTGATCAGCTTGGTAAGCAGCTGCCTTAGACTATCATTGGTCTAACCTCTGACAACATTTTGGCATGCATCACGATGAAAGGCACTGGAATTTGAGATTGGAAAAATAATCTGCTACTGCCTCGTGGATGGCACCAGGAAGCAGAAAGACTCCTATGAAGAAATCTAAGAAGTAAGCAAAAAACCAGTTGAATTATTCTGATCACAACATGGAGAGAAGAGACTAAACTGAATGGCCTTGGAGGACAGGAGAGGGAGAGGGGAAGG
>NW_010416552.1:2387-2680 GCF_000710305.1 Buceros rhinoceros silvestris | reverse complement strand
TTTTGAGGGGAAAAAGGTTTTGGGAGTAAAAAGTGGGATTTTGAGGGGAAAAAAGGGGATTTTGAGGGGAAAAAGGGGCGAAAAGTGGAATTTTTGGGGGAAAAGGGGATTTTGAGGGAGAAGAAGGTTTTTTTGGGGCGAAAAGTGGGATTTTTGGAGCTCCAAAGGGACATTTTTTGGGGTAAAAAGGGGGTTTTGGGGGCAGGAGAAGGATTTTAGGGGCAAAAAGTGGAATTTTTGCTTCTCAAAAGTGGGATTTGGGGGCAAAAAGTGGGATTTTGGGGGGGAAGGGA
>NW_010416552.1:1796-2146 GCF_000710305.1 Buceros rhinoceros silvestris | reverse complement strand
AAGGAGGATTTTTGGGGGCAAAAATTGGGATTTTGGGGTAAAAGGAGATTTTTGAGGGGGATTTTGGGGCAAAAAGTGGGATTTTGGGAGGCCAAAAGGGTGATTTTGGGATTTTGGAGTTAAAAAGTGGATTTGGGTGGAAAAAAGGGGATTTTGGGGAAGAATGTGGGGGAAAATGGGGGGGTTGTTTGGGGAAGAATGTGGAGTTTTGAGGAGGAAAAAAATGGAGATTTTTGAGAGTAAAAGCGGGAGTTTTTTGGCGGAAAAAGTGGAGTTTTTTTGGGGGAAAAGTGGAGTTTTTTGGGTGGGAAAAAGGGGAGTTTTTGGGGGGGGAAAAAGTGGCGTTTTTT
>NW_010416552.1:0-1527 GCF_000710305.1 Buceros rhinoceros silvestris | reverse complement strand
GAAAAGTGGAGTTTTTGGTTGGGAAAAGTGGAGTTTTTTGGGGGGAAAAGTGGAGTTTTTGGGGTGGGAAAAAGTGGAGTTTTTTGGGGGGGAAAAAGTGGAGTTTTTTGGGGGGGAAAAGTGGAGTTTTTTGGGTGGGAAAAAGTGGAGGTTTTTTGGGGGGGAAAAAGTGGAGTTTTTTAGGGGGAAAAAGTTGGAGTTTTTTGGGGGAAAAAGTTGGAATTTTTTGGGGGGAAAAGTGGAGTTTTTTGGGGAAAAAGTGTGGTTTTTTGGGGGGAAAAGTGCAGGTTTTTTTGGGAAAAAATGGAGTTTTTGGGGGGGAGAAAGTGGAGGTTTTTTTGGGGAAAAGGGGATTTTGGGGGTTGAGGAAAAGCAGCAGGTTTGAGGGAGTTTTTGGTGAAAAACGGTTTTTTCGGGGAAAAAAGGAGTTTTTTGGGATTTCTGAGGGAAAAAGGGGATTGTGAGGAGAAAAAAGTGAATTTTGGGGAAAAAGGGGAGAGTTTTTTGGGGAAAATGTGGGGTTTTGGGGTTTCCTGAGGGAAAAGGGGTTTTGAGGCGGGAAAAAGTGATTTTTGGGGGAAAAAAGTGGAATTTTGGGGCTTTTTGAGGGAGAGAGGGGGAAATAGCGGGATTTTCGGGGAAAAACAGGGGATTTTAGGGTTTCTGAGGGGAAAAGTGGGGGGTTGTGAGGGACAAAAGTGGGATTTTGGGGGAAAAAGTGGAGGGTTTTGGGAAAAGTGGAATTTTGGGGGTTTGGGGGAAAAAGTGAATTTTTCGGGGGAAAAGTGGATTTTTGGCAGGAAAAAGTGGATTTTTTTGGGGAAAAAGTGAATTCTGAGGTTTTTGAGGGAAAAGGGGGAAGTGTGAGGGAAAATGTGGCGTTTTGGGGAAAAAAAAGAGTTTTTAGGGACTTCTGAGGGAAAAAGGGGGTTTGTGAGGGGCCAGAAGCGGGATTTTGGGGTGAAAAAGGGGGTTTTTGGGAAAAAAGGGGCGAGTTTGGGGTTTCTGAGGGAGAAGCTTAATTTTTTGGGGGAAAAAGGGGTTTTTTGGCATTTTTGAGGGAAAAAGCGGCAGTTGTGAGGAGAAAGTGGGATTTTGGGGGAAAAAAGTGGAGTTTTGGGGGTTTCTGGGGGAGAAAGTGGAATTTTAGGGAATTGTGAGCGGAGAAAAGTGGAATTTTGGGGAAAATCCCAGTTTTTGGGGAAAAGTGGAATTCTAGGGATTTGTGAGGGAGGAGAGTGGAGGTTTTGGGGGAAATAGCAAAATTTTGAGGGGAAAAAGGATTTTGGGGACAAAAAGTGGAATTTTGGGGCTTTCTGAGGGAAAAATATTGTGAATTGTGAAGGGAAAAAGTGAGTTTTGGGGTGAGAAGTGGAGTTTTTGGGAAAATGGCAACTTTTTTGTTAAAAAAATGAGGATTTTGGGGGGGAAATGGCAGTTTTGGGGGAGAAAGTGGAGTTTTAGGGATTAATGAGGGAAAAATGGGGAAATTGGGGAGTTTTGGGGGGGAAAAGTGGGAAATTGGGG
>NW_010416551.1:0-1187 GCF_000710305.1 Buceros rhinoceros silvestris | reverse complement strand
CCGCAGCCACTCCCCGTAAGACCTAAACCCTTCACCAGCTTCATTAGGTCCAGCTTCATCCCAGCGAGCTCTCAACTACTGAGCATGAGGAGCTCCTGGCTCCACCTGAAGTGCCTGGGAAGGGGACACCTCCAGAGAACAACTCAGCCAAAACAATCTTCCCGAAAAGCCAGCGGAGCTTCGACAGTCGAGGTTCTAACTGCGATGCCTTCGCCGAGCGCCTACGCTCACACGGGGCAGGGCTGGGCTTAGCTTCCAGCACCAACCAGCAGCATCATCCATCGGCAGAACAGACTCAACTGCAGCTCCTGCCCTGCAAACGCATCTCCGTCAGGCCCCGCGACAAGGCAAGCGCTGAGGGAGCAGGAGAAAAATAAGCACCTTGTCATGGGTTGCAGTTGGCCTGACCATCCCTCTCTCCAACCCTAAAGGCAGCATTTTATCAACCAGCATAAAGCTGGAAATGCTCAACACAAGCCAGTGGTTCTGGAGCCTCGTTCCCTCTGCCGATACCCCTGGGCAGGACGTTCCTCCTTCCCTGGAGCTTCTTGTAGTACATGTGAGGAGAACCAAGAAGCCCAAATGAGGAGAGAGCTCTTGAACAGCCACCGAGCAGCATCACTTTGTCCAACAGGACTGGGGAGAAGAACCAGCTCCGGCAGCGTCTCACTCAGTTCACCAAACCAGAGAACTCCAGGCTCCTCATATTTCTGCTCTCCGGCTGCACAGCCAGCCTCACGCGGGAGATCCCACCCCAGTCCCCACGCATGGGGCTCCCTCGGCCCCAGCCGGGGTCACGGAGCCGGAGGGAAGCCCGCAGCCAGGTGCCCCGGCAGGGGTTACCAGGCAGCCGCTGGCAGGAGGCACAGTTCGGGCTCTCTGGGGTGCTGCATGGCTCCCACCCACCGTCCCCACCCGAGGAGGGAGACATCTCCTCGCCTCCAGCTCCCCAACGCCACCTCTGTGGAGCACACAGCACCTTAGGCCATGGAGGAGCAAGGACAGTTCCCCAAGCCCAGAGGCAGGGGCTCTCCCAAGAGCATCCTCACCTTCCTCTTATCCCTCTCCTTGGGACACACCACTCACTCCCCAGACATCCTGTCGACTCCAAAACCACCCTGACAGCCTCCAAAACCATCCAGTCCACTCCCAAAACCATCCTGAGCACCCCTAAACCATCCCGACAG
>NW_010416550.1:13900-18606 GCF_000710305.1 Buceros rhinoceros silvestris | reverse complement strand
GAGGTCTCTTCCGGCTGGATGATGATTCTATGAGTTCTATGATTCTGTTCTGGACTCTGACATGGCTGCCTTTTGCTTCCAGCAGGCTAAAAAGTTTTAAATACAGTGAAAGATGGGCACTTCCCTCTGTTGTTCACTGGGCACATTACCTGCAAAGCACTTTTCCCATCTCCTCCTTTGTCCCCCATTTTCTTCCTTCTTTTGAAGAGGCTTTTGACCCACTACCTTACCAAAAGGAAGCCTACAAGACTTGAAAGCCTTCTGAATCCATGGGGAATGCATGTTCAATCCACAAAATGGACCATTTTGTAATATATACTCAGATATACTCAGCTACAAAAGAGTAAACTAGTTCTTCCTCAAAGCAAAGCAGAAGGCTCAAGGCTTGGGCAAGTGCAGTCATGGCAGGGACGTGAATAAAGGTATGACTAGACCCTCTAATGCTGAGGCACAGCCTTGGCATGCAAATAGCGCAGAGGTAAGGCACTGTGTAGAGCAAGCCAATCTAGTAAGCTTAACTGGGCTTCTTAGTTTGGACTTCGGCAATGCCAGAAAAGCTGGCAACAAGAGCTGTGCATCATCTCTGAAATTAAAAAAAAAAAGATAACTTAGCTTTGGCCAAACAGTTACGCGTGTGCTACAGCTCAGAGCTATCAACCAGACCAAACCTGACCTAAAAAGGGGCAACGATTGTGGGGCTTGTTCTGAAAAGGCTGGTACCCACAGCACTGCACTGTGTCTAGACTTAGTAGCTCTATGGCATATTAATATATACCAAATATCTGACAATATAAAAATATTCCAACCTGCTTCTAGAGGTAGCCCAAACCTCAGGATACACTGAGTATTAATTTATGGATAAAAAAAAAAGCAAATCAATGCCATAAACAAAGCTGCAAATATTTGTACAAGCATCACTTATTTTTACTGACAAACCAAGAAGAAATGAATAAGACAACAAAAAAGGTCAAGTAAAAGTATCTCTAACCTCCCAAGAAGGTACCCTGAGTAGCATAAACAAAGAGCAGCTGGTACTCTTAGGCTGCGAGATGCTCAAATAAAGGTATGGTTTTTAATATGCACCTGTACAAAGCCTCACCATCATCAGCCCTTACAGTCATCATAATCGCCATGTCCATAGCAAAATCTTAAGGATCTAGAGCCATCTAATAAAGAATTCACATAGAACTCATCCAGTTGAATAATTCAATATACATTTAATTCACTATTTATACAGTCTAGAACAACTGGAATCAAGTCCACAAGTGGAATACTCAGGCACTATACTAATGCACAGACCAGGGTAGAGAATTGTAAACCTTTTTAAGTGGAACAAACTTTTGAAACTATTGTATTAAATAAAATCATTAACAAATACGTAAAGAGCAGAGGTTAACTGGTAAATGAGAACAAAATCCTCTCTTCAGAAGCTATTCCAATCATGTTGCCTGCTAGTGAAATCTCACCTTACTGCGTAGTTTAACTGGATATAAGGTAGAAATGTTGAAGGCTAATTTTCATGGCACTTACCGTTAACAATATCTCCCTCCTGCAATGGCCTCCTGTCAGGAATTCCATGACAGATCACTTCATTCACTGATGTACAACACGACTTAGGGAAATTATAATAATTCAGAGGGGAAGGATAGCAATTCCTTGCAATACAAGCCTAATTTGGAAAAATACAATTTACACTTTACATTAGTAAGTTTTGTACAGAGGAAAAATGTATGCACAATAGCTTTACAGTAAGAATGATAGGTTGAAAAGCAGTGACTCTTGAGAATAAGCTTCTTCAAGCATTTTTTGGCACTATGGTATCTTCTTGTGCTTTGCATTTCTTACTAGGAAGAAAGTAAAGCAACTTTAATTTTGTTTCTACTCATGTTTATGTTCAACTACCAATGCTGAAATATTTGGGTTTAAAACAATGCATTGCAATATTTATTGAGTTAAAAAACCAGCCAGTTTCAATGACTGTCTTTAAGTACCGGTCAAAGACATTATTTTTGTAAAACACACAAGCTAGACAAAATAATATGTGGCACCACTCTTTCATCCCTAGCTTTAAAACCATAAGCTGCTTCCTTTGCACTCACTCTAACAACCTTTTGAGGATTTTTGCAAAACTGACACATAGATTTTATATATATACTTACATATACATACTCTGTGACATACTGAGCAATTCTGGGGAAATACTACTGTGTTAACTTTTTGTTATTAAAAAAATGCAATTTTAAAGCTGCAAACTACCAAGTAGGGGTATTGGCTGGTATCAACAATCTGCCATGCAAGTTTCTGAAAACTGCTGAGGAGGAATAACACCATTTTAACCACTAGTTGTTCATACTAGACATTATGCATAAGCAAATAATTCAGTGTTTAGTGTAGTTCAACAGAAACCTCTGGCTTAATCAAAGCAGAGTAAGTTCCTTACAATCTTGACTCAACGGCTGCAAATGCAGATAAAAAAAGCAACCAGAGATTTCTCTGACAAACTTAACTATACCGGAATTGTTGTCTTCCCCACATCACATGTGAGTATCCTCAATCATAAACTCACAGGCCTTAGAGAAGACAGCAAAGAAAAATAAAAATTACACAATTCAAGTATCTGTGAACAGTTAAGCCAGGAAAATACTTGAATGTGTATTTGAAATACTTTGCTGGATTGTGGCTTTAGTTTGCCTGATTGAAACATCTTGTTTCAATTCTCTCTCAGGCTCCTCACAAATAATTAAACTTTCTCCTCTGTACATCTTAACCAACATCACAGAGCACAGAAAGTCCATGCCTACATATGATGTTCTATATACAATGGTGTCTGTGGAGCAAAAGGGGTTTAGAAGAAACAAAGTTATATGATGTTAACTGAGAAAATCATTGAAGAAACTTAGAAGGAATACAAATTTGGAAATCATGGAAGGAGCTGATATAGAGATAGGCCCAGGAGTTATTCATTTTGAATCCACCATCGCGCTGTAACATATTTCTAACAAGTGCACCACCCACTATCTTCACATTGGGCAACAGTTCAAAATAAAATGGAATTCACGCAACAAAGAAAACCACACAACAACCATTCAAGAATAAAAGAGATGGAAGAAAGCACTTAGAAACACCAGAAGAAGAAAATAACCTTACTAAATGAACAGCGTGATCTATTTCTTCAGTAGTTACACCTGCTTTCACCATCATGGCAGCAACATCTAATACTTCTCTAGCAAGCTGCAAACGAAACAAAACTGCTTTGTTAGTGCTTTTGTACTAGTGTTAGTACAAAAGATTTAAAACATGACCAGGACTACTCCCCTAGAAGATCAGCAACCCATATTCTACAGTGACACCAAGATTGCTAGGAAAGCTGGGTAGGCTTGGGTCCTTGAAAGATTTTGAGATGTCTGCAGGTTATATTAAGCCACTTCTGATATATGAAAACACCCCAATTAAGTTTTGGACCACAACCTCCTTCAATTCCATTAAATTAAATTCAGATTACCTAAATTCCACAGGTTTTCCAAAATTGTTAGGGAGAGGGCTCTGTTTTGCTTTTTAGTCTTTACTTAATATTACTAACTCTAGGACAGAAGAAAGTTTTGTTCTTACTTATGTACTATAAAATATATTCTTAACTGTGACAATGTTTCAGATTATCTCACTAGTAACAACACAGCCACAGAAGACAAATAAAAGTCATCTTTCTGCTTGCAGAACAGTTCACTGTGAATTGGGAGTCACAAGGACAAAAGCAGCAAGAAAGCAACAAATTTCCCAAACTTTTTTTCAGTGCTCAAAAGTGGTTTGAAAGTTGGTACTCTCAAATGTGCTGTCACAAACTAGCAAAATCACTATAGATTTTTAGAGAATAAAAGCACTTCATAACAAAAACCAAAACCCCCTTACCCTACACACTACTCGCATCCCTTCTATATCCTCGGATGAGAGTATTTTTATTTGAAAGGTTCCTTTTAAAGCCTGTTCTGATTCAGACATTCCTGAAAAGGAAGAAGGGGGAGGTGAAAAAAGAAAGGAAAAAGAAGTTATATAGTGGAGTGATCGCTACGTATGTCCAATCAAGGAACTGACTTAGCTTAGCACGTACTTTTAGAGCCATTGCTATCTCACCATAGACCAAAGTAACAAACCCTCCAGGTCATAACATTATCATTATTATCCAGATTAGTTTTAATTAATAAGCCCTTCACCATGCCCCTATGTACTCAGGATGCCCATTCACTTACTGCATAAAACTATCACGACCAGTTTGTCAAAATACAACCTTAAAAATCAGATTTACAAGGGAATTATTTTATTCATGGAAAAAGTCTTCTTTCTTTCCTTTTTTCTTTTTTTTAAGCTGTTGTGGAGATAATAAATGGTAATAAATAACATTCAAAAAAAGCCATGAAGGATTATATGAGCTTGTGAATATCTCTAGTTACACACTGCAGTAATCTGCTGATGAAAACACTTAAATTCTTCGTACCAGATTCCGTGCAAGCTCAGTTTTACAGTTGAACGACCCCCTAAAAGACAGTATTTTGTGTGGTTTAAATAGTTACATTCTATAAAGAATAACTAAAGAACAGTTGAAGATTTAAAAATCATCCCAACAGACTTTACAGCAGCTTTTTTGGGAAATGCAAAGCACAAATATAAAAAGGCAAAATACCAAACCAATAAGCAAGTCATTTTGAATGTAT
>NW_010416550.1:0-13807 GCF_000710305.1 Buceros rhinoceros silvestris | reverse complement strand
CCTGCTGTGCCCAATAATGGTTGAACTCATACATCAGTTTTCTCTTGGGAGTGGCTTACTGCAGTTCGGTTTGGTTTTGTTATTTTACAACACATTGCCAGCAGGTACATTGATATCACCGAGAATGGCTTAGCAGAATGCACCCATGACAGCCAACCCATTGCTGTTTGTTGTCAAGTGAACCCCAGGGCTTGCACAGGTTTTTTCCTTCCCTGAACACCTTTGAAACATAAATACGCTACAAACTCTGGACTGCCAAAAAATACTCTTAACCATTACCTTACTGTTTTTTCAGAAATAATGTAGGGGAAGAAGAGGTAGAGTAAGGATGAATAAAAGAAAAGGTTCCCTTTCCAGTATCTCCCTTGTGCTTTAAAGGCTTTCTCAACTAAAAGAAAAACAGAAAGCAAACATAACACTCCATAACCATGATTTAAATTACCTAGTGGGTGATCAGCATAATCTGGTCTCTGAATGTAACTTGGCACAGGTCTTGTTGGCGTCTAAATAAATCATAATCAAAGCTGGTTAGATTGGAAGAATCTTATTGTAGTCACAAAACCAGACTCACGCAGCAAAATCAAACACAGTGAAATATGACTAATTCCATTTAGAAAATTTTGTGAAGTACGCAAACACGCCAAAACAGTTCCAATTGTCATTTCTCAAAGATTCTCCTGTTACTCTTTATTATACAACCTCTAATAGCCAACTTCACAGCTTCATAAAAACCCAAACTTTTATGTGACAAGTAAACAAAACGGGTTTCATAACATACTATCCCTCTTACACTGTAGTGTTTATTCTGCTACTTTCCAGACTGCAAACACGCTGGTTCCAAACACATCCATCCTCTCTCTGGTTATTACTGTCTATTAGCAAGGCTGTTATTTCCAATCATCACCCTAGTCATTAGCACTTTTTATTACAGTTTCATTTGCATCAATCCTACAGCAGTCATAAGACAAAAAAAGCAAACGTTCAGCGATAACGCTACTAAATTACTTGGCCAGTGACATATCCAAAACACCCTTTCTTCACTGACAAACATACATGGGCTCAGGCTCTGTTCATCTATTCTCTGAGGAGTCTGTGACAGATGGAGAAGACTAGAGAAGGATGCCACAGAGGCAGCATTTCTAGCACAGGCCAGTTAGAAGAGACATGTCATTATTCCTGTAAAAACTTTGGCTCATTCCATCTACAAATGTGTACCAATTTAAAGATACGGCTGGGCTGAGGTAGTCTTCTAAATCCATCTTTCACAGCTAAAGGTATTACTGACCTCAGTTACTCTTCACCATTCTAGTGCTGGAGATGACTTTAACCTCTGTTCCTTCACCAGAGCTGTTCACCAGCTTATTCACCAGGTTATTTCAAACCATTATAAAGCCACTCATTTAAATTCTGCATTAATTCTCCTGAGTTTTTCTGAAACAAGACTGCTCCATTATTGGTGAGAACAGTAAACAGCTAGGAGAAGACATCATCTGAACTAGCAGCAGCTTTTTGCAGAACAAGTGTCAAAATGTACAGCCAAAAGGTATGAGCTTAAGCCTGTTACTGATGCATGTTACCTCACAGGCATTTCTTTAATTTTAACTATACCAAGAGATAGATCAAGTTAAATTAAAAACCACAATAAGGACACAATCATACACGTCCTTGCCACCAGCTTCAGATTGTTTAAGAAGCTCTCCTCTCTCAGCTAAAGTGCGGGAAGTAATTGGGTCAGGTCTGCTCCATTACTTGCCACAGGAAGTGGCAGTGCTGGAGTACAGAGCGGGACCTGTTGCTTACCAGTGGATAGTGTGGCCTGAGTTTACCAGTATATCGATAACCAGACCAGGGATTTGTGTTAACGTCACCTTCCAGGGTCCAAGAGGAAACTTCACGCTTAGCTTTTTCATCTTCTGAAAAGACAAAAAAAAAAAAGAAAGAAAAAATTGCAGCAGGAAAATCAGTCCTACTAAGAACTGTGGGTTACAAAAGATGCCTTAGAAGTACGTAAGTCTACATTTGACTCTTTCTGCGTTTTAGGTACTGACACAACAGAGTGTAAGAAGCAGTTACCATTTTCTACCACCCTTAAGTTTTCCACATTCAAAATTCACATCCTGCCAACTCTGTCTTTATTCAATAGCAACAGGGGAATGTCAGAACAGCAGTATTAAATGCACAAACAAAGCGTAGTAATTATTTAAATTACTTTTCATTTGTAGATCTAAAACATAGTTCTGTGTTTGTTTTCATTGTTCTGCATTTCAGGACAGGCAGTGTGTGCACCTTACAAGATGGTGCCAAGCTCTGAAGGTTCACAGCTCTCTCAGCCTGGTGAAATTCATGCCTGATGTGATCCAGCAACTGACTTCATTCAGAGATACCACAGTCCCAAGCAGGCCGGACTGAAGATGTTTACATAAAGGACTGAATCAAGTAGCTAGTGAGCATTACCAAAAGGAAAAATATTTACTCGGAAAGAGGATGCAAGGGTTAAGAAAGAGGAATGACAGAATTAATCTTTAAGTCATTACCTGATAACTTAAGGTTGTCTTCTCTTTTTATATCTCACAAGAATGAAGAAATGGCAAAAACTCTACAAGAGCAAGCCCTAACGTGAGTTCCTTAGGGGCTCTGTTGCTGACATCTGAGCCATCTGCTCACATGACATTCAGTTTAGATGAACCACTGAGAAATAATAATTTAAAAAACCCTAAGTTTTAAAAAATTAATGTTTTTAATTCCCTTGAGATGCTTCAGTAGTTTGTTGCATTGAGGTCTTGAAGGCTACCAGAACCAATACAGCTCCGCTTGGGCCCAGCAGTAGAGGAAGCCAACAACATCATGGATTCAGTGGAATAGTAGAAAAATTTGCCGTCAGATAGCAACCATATTATAAGACTGCACCAGAGGACTGCCAGAACTAACAAAGACAGTTTCACATGCATGCAGGTACAACGCAATAGAATAGAAAATGCAAGCACAAACTGTGAGAACCCTACACTGAGGAGGCAGAAAAAAGAAAAACATTTGTAATTGTATGGTGAATAGATTAGACTAGCACAGACAACATTCATCATGGAAAATGGAGCTTTATTGGGGTTTAGGAAAGGGGAAGATAAATTACGTCAGGATTTTAACTTCTGCCATGTTACTTTTTAATCCCACCTTCCTTTTAAGCTTGATGAAGATGGGCAAGGGGATGGGGGAAGGAGGTAAGGGGGGCAGAATTGGGGTCTGCTCTCTCTGTTAGGTTTTAAACTCATGGAGTATTTATACTGCTCAAGTAAGGGACAATCTACCAGTCTACTAGTATTGCTGTGCCAGAGCTTCCAGCTGTAACTAAGGCCTACAGATACCTCATTACCTTCAACCAAACTCAGCAAAATCCTAGCTATGATACATCCTTCTATCAACGGCTACATCAGCACACAAAGGCACCTTCCATTTTTTCCCCACAGGGGTGCAACCCAAACACAACAATTGCACTCTGACTGGCTCATCTGCATTCCAGCAGGTGTCTAATCACAAAGACTTCCCAAGAACCTTCCACACTTCATTGCCTTTCACTACATTAGACATCAAAACGCTATGAGGAACAAGCCTGGCAATGTCTTACAATAGTGGTTTATTATTCTCCTCGCTCTTTATTTCAGCATCCCTCTTTCTCTGTTCATATATCTGGCAATGTAACTCAAGGAATACTTCATACAAATAGAAAAGTGAACAGAAACAGAGATTTCTGTACCACTGTCTCTGAAATTTTACACAGATCTTTAGATTACCAGGAACTGGACAAAATTTCAGATATGCAGAATCCAGCACCAGATATTTTGGAAAAATCCATACCATTCTTGGAGAACCACTGAACAGTTGAGGTTCAGTGGAAGGGACCTCTGAAGGTCATCTGGTCCAACCCCCAGCTCAAGCAAGGCCGCCTAGAGCCAGCTGTACAGGACAAAAACTCAAAACAATATTAAAATGGATTAAAAAAATTTACTTACTTGCTTTCTTGTGTAATAACTTGTGAGTGGCCCAGCTTCCCTTAAAGCATTCCTAGAATTGCAACAAAATATATATATGTATGTTTTAAGTAGCATTATCTTGGACAGACATGTCATCCCCACAAAACAGAGAAGAAACTGTGTTTTAAAAGCAATCTAGAAGACTGATTTTATTAACCTGTGTAGCAACATGCAGTAAATGCTACTGTAACTGCTACTCTTAACAACAGAAAACACAACTTTCAACAGCTTATGAGCCAGAAGAGAAAGAATAGTCAAACAGATGCACCCACCACAGTGAAACACACTGATCTAATCCTGTCTACTAAATATTGTCTCCTTATTGTTTTAATGCGCAGACTGCCACGGTTGCTCCGGGTTGGCCGAAACACAGTCTATCTCCATAGCAGATCTTACAGCATTGCAGTGGGCAGGATGGTCGTCCCTTGGCTCCTACAAGACACCATCTCCTCCTGCTAGTTTTGTCCTTTCTGCCTTTTTCCCCAGCACAGGAAGGCAACAGAGGCCAATCGGCACGATCACAGGGGAACAAATAAATTAGTTTTGGGGGGAGGGAGGAAGAAGTGAAGAAATGAAAAAAAAAGAGGCAGTTGAAATAGAAATTAAGAAAAAAGGGACTGTGAAGGAGTTTGTCTTTTTCTCTTCTTCCCAAGCACAGAGCAGTTCACCCGACCAACAATGAATCAGCAAAGGGGCAGATGGAAATGGCTGGCAGCTGGAGAATAATAAAGACAGACTTCAATGAAGGAAAGCCTGAAAGGAGATATTTAAGTAGAAAAGCTGCAGAAGGCAGCATTAAAGGTGACCCTTTAAGGTGCTAATTATGAAATTACTTGGTTTTGTAGCAGAAAGTCTAATTCAATGGCTACATGCACTCAAAATAACCATTAGGAGAGAGCTAATTCCAATCATTTACAATAACAGCTGAGTTTCTGAAGAATGAGGCAGGAAGCAAACTGTTTTCCTTTAAGGAAAGGCAATACTAATGCTGAATCATCACTGCAGAACTACCATCCAGAGCCAACAGCTGATTCAACCTAATGTATGTAACACTCAACCAGTCCAAGACAACAGATCTGTAAACTAAGCCCAGCATATAACATTCTACCCCAGCTTCACAGTTGCTATTGAGCAATCTTAACTGTCTACTCCTGTAGAGCCATTTCTCCCCATCTTCTCATTAGTTTGGCAACCAGTAGTCATCAAGTTGTGTCCACAAAAACGCAGTAAAGTGGTGCACTAGTATGACTACATCCACACAGCCCCTGGTGTGTGCTATTTTCCCTCATTACCAAAACCAGTTTGTTGCCTTCTCCTACACCTTACACTTGAAGCATCCACATTCTCTGAACTGGCCCTTGACATGCCACAGTGCTATGCAACAACCTGGGCAATAAAAGGGTTTGAAACCGACACTTCAGACTACCAGAGAGAACATCTTTTTTAACAAGCAGTGGAAGGTTTTACTGTCACACTTGTATAACCTGCTGCACACACAGACCTTTGCACTGCGCTATTATCTGTTTTCTGTTGGAGAACTGGGGAAAAAAGAAGCATGTTTTAACTGAGGCATATTTTAAGGAAAAATAAAACAGTTAAAAATGCTATTTCAAGGCCACTAGAAGGACAAGTATGGTTTTAATCCCCTTTAAACACCAGGCCTTTCTTCTGAAGCAGAATAAGGAGGGTTACGCAACTAAGGACTTAGAGCAGCTACTAAGCCTGCAAACACAGAATCCAGTTCTTGGGAAATGAAGGAGCATTTGGGGAATGAAGACATCAGGTGTGGTAATTCACACTCTTGTAGTTCATGCTCTCCTTTCCCAAGAAATTTTGGGGTCTGTTCTCCAGTGACATTCCTTTCTCCGACACCAAGTCTTTTCTCTTTTCTGGTGCATAACCAGAAAGCAGCAGGCAAACACCGCACCGCTGGCAGTATCATAACCTGACAGGCTCCATTTTGGCTTTTTATTCCCTGCAGCTATAAACAAGCTGAGAGGATCCTGCATACGGCTGCCATATGTCTGAGCTTTCCCAAACACATTTCTCTGATTTTACTTGCCCTCTATTTCCGGAGGAATAGCAGCTTTGTCAAAACTACTATAGCATAGCTCCAAAAAACCTGCTGTTCACTGGGACATCTCAGACACGTGCACTACACGCACATCAATCAACAGCAACACAGCAAGACCGAAGCGTTTTTGTAAGCACAGGCTATTACGCATGCAGTGCACAATCAATTAATACCTCTGCCTTGGTCTGACACTTTTGGAAGACGCTCAAAGGATATGCTGCACGTCCACCTACAGCCCATGTATTTTGTGGAGGATCAGTCATATGCTTCCTGTAAGCACCGGACTTACTGGGTGCACATGAACTATTTATATTCAACAACTTACTGCATAAGCACTACATTGCACATGCCTGTAGAGCTCTGCCTTGGCAATTCCAGATAAAAATATGGCAGCTGTCATCTCACAAGGTATAGAATTATAGCTCTGGCGACAAAAGCGCTACCAATGTACCACTGCAGACTGCAAACACCCTCACCTTCTATACAGCAGACTTCCTGACAAGCCATGGAAGAAAGCCACTCTCTCTCCCCATCTGGGCCACTTTCTGGAGAATTTTCTGGAGAAAATTCTGCTTTTCGCTGAGCCTTCTCCTCTCAGCCTTCTGCCGAGACATTTACTTCAATCTTGCTATTATCATTCCTGCCTCTAACAATTCTTCCACGTGCCTATGCCATACACAGATCAGGACAGAAAAATGTCAATGATTAAATAAAAAAATCCAGAAAAATATTCAGGGTGATTTTTAATATTAAAATGAAGAAATTAAAGAATTTTTTTCCTGATACGATTAAAAAAGGAACACATGACCTTGCATGGCTATATTTGAAAACATTAACTAACTTCAGGTGAGAAGTACACAGGAATAATATGAATTTGGCTTTACGTTTCTTGGAAGACTTCCTGGATTTAATTTCAAACACTACATTATCCATTAGTACATCTGATATTAATATCCCCACCCTTCTCACCTTTGATTGCTATATAAAAAACGCATGCAATAAAGACAGACTTGGAAACACTGACGAGGGCCGTACAAAAAGAGAGGTCAAAGGTATGACATAAAGGCAGAGGGTGGAAGGGTAATCTTTGATTTGTTTAGAGCAACCTTGGGTACAACTATTCTATCAGCAAGAAATACAATTGTGATTTTTAGACAGAGGCCATCAACATATTTAGATCTTTAACAAAATTTCTGGCCTCAAGCCATTCTTAATTCAAACCCACTGTTTCTGCATTTAGAGACAAGCTCGACCCAGTGTTCACCAGAACCTGTGCATTTACCAAAAGGTAACCGAAGGCACAATCAGCATTATGTTATGATCCATAAAAATTCGTCTTGGATCACCTGGTGGAAGTCACGTTATTTCTGTAAATGATTTTTACCCTAAGGACTCAGCCCCACATCTATTTACTGGTTGAAATATTGGCAGAATCATGCAGCATAGCAGAATTTGTTTCACAGTAGAGTGCATTTTCACTACAAACATAATGATCACTACCAAACACCTTAGGGTTATTTTTCCTTAATCAGCCATTGAAAGAACAAAACCCTTTAAAACAGTTATTGAGCTACTTAGCAAGAATTTTTTTCCCCAGGTCTACTGTCATCTTTACAGTAATAACAGTGAGCTTCTTTTTCTTTTGGTTCATGTATCCATGCAGCCTGATTAAGAGGTAGAAAAGCACAGCCAACTGCAAATTCCAGAGGAGAAAAGGGTCCTAAATCAACCAAGGTTAGGACATACCTATATCACAAGCTTCTGTACAGCACAGACATAACCAAACTAGCTGTAAATAAGCTACCCAGTACCGGAAGCTACGCAGGCACCACAACACCAAATTCAAGGCATACTCATTGACTGTGTTTCAGAACTGCCTTTGTGAGGTAGCAGCTCCTTTAAAGTTAGTTCTGCCAACTCTCCATCAGCAATTTCAAGCCTTAGGGCTGACATGCTTCTTCAGGTTCCCTTTCACCTTCAGGTACTGCTGCTTTATACTCCCTGGCATTTGATACTGGAAATATACCTATCAGCAGGTATGCAAAAACCACCCCACTGTACAGTTACGTGGAACTCCAACTCATGTCCAGCTTCCATCCATCCGCTGTGCTCATCCTTTAGAACCACTGTGGTCCGTTCCCAAAAACACCTATTCTACAGCAACAACAACCAAAAAAAGGACAGCTGGAATCATGGTGGCGACAGACTGGCTGTCTCTTTGCATGTCATTACACTCTGAATTTTAATGGGCAAACATCTAGGAAACGGTGCCAAGCAGTACACTGTATTTAAAAATATTCTGAGCCATTTTTAAAATGGCATTTAAACATGTCCTTTAGAATGTAAAACTGTCTTGGGTTTAATCTGAGATCATGTAGTTTTGTTTAATGAGAACTGATTTTTAACAAAACCACCCTGAAGGTATGCAAAACAGAAGACAAAAAAGCTTAAGCACAGCATTCATCTTAAGAAAAATATCAGGTCATTAGTGATATATATATATTTAATACAATACAGATTAACTGTACATATTATCCATAAATACAAGTATGTTGAGGAATACAATTGTTAATACATTTGATGTTAAAACAAAACAGTTGCCTCTTTTTAGCAGGCTGAACCCTGTTCTTCTAGGTGTGGTACAAGCCCTAGGGACACCCTCTGGCCAAAAACTTGTTACAAAGTTCCCAAACTAGCTTAAGCAGCATACATGAGCAGTCAGTTTTTCAAAAGAGCTGAACATGAGTTTTCAGATTCTAATCCAAGGGAAGCACCTAGATGAAGCACCTTGGTATCAGCAGTGTTGGCTTTCTCCTTCATCCAAAGCCTGATGTCACCCAGCGGCTCCTGGGTCCCACACAACAGAGCCCTTCTTTTGAGGAAAGGACTGCCTTTTGCAGCTCCTTGGATTTACAGAGATATACAAGTGATTTCTGAGAGCAGTGAAGGAACATCAGACAGCAGAAATTCAAACGGGACCACCCTTTCGCAAGCCTGCCTATAGGAGTATGAGGTTTCACCAACGGAATGTTATAAGGGCTCAGCACTTGTGCCTCAACGATAACCAGGCGCTTACCACAGACACAGTTATTTACAGTGATTTATAGGCAATTAAAAATGTCAGCTTCTTGGTGAAGGGGACTTGTCAAAAGTTCTAGAAGACAGTATCTGCAGAGTGCCATTTATAACAAAAGAAACCCTTATGTGTTTCAAGCAGCAGCTTTTAGCCTATTTTAGGCACAGCAAAGAACGGTGAACCAATAATGAAATATGGCACTATGTCCTATGGTCTGACACAAGAGAAGACAAAAAATAGTTTCATCCAGGCCCACTGCTCCCTCGTCCCCACTCCCATCACAACAACGGTGAACGGAAACAGCAAAGTGGGATTTTTAACAAATTACTGTGACCTTAAGCATCCAAAGCTGTCAAGGGCCCAGGTCTGAGTATCAGTGAAAATGTGCCTCTCAGAAAGGAGTAAATCAGTATACAAACCCACTGAGAAAACAGAGCACCACTTCTTTCCTGTCACTGGAATTTAACAAGTGATACCCCACCTCAAATGGAAAAAGCCCTGTCAGTGGGTACCCACCACTGCTAGACAGATGCTGCTGCCTACTGTATGGTTCATAGAAGTTGTTTCTTTGCCAACGCCTAAGACACATGTCCAGCCATTGCTCACAGGTGGCAGCTTCACCATGTCACAGTCCGTACTTTTGACTCTATAACCAGATCCCTTGATACACCCGGGCCTCTTTGGGACTGGCAACACACGGGCACACAAAGCAGGAAGGGAGAAGCATTCTCCTTCAGTAAGTTAGGACTACTCTTCGGAGAGCAATCTGTGGCTTCTACCTCTCAGAGAAAAAAAAAAAAATGCAGCCCAGGCCACTGACCTTTCAGAATGCTTCCAGCACATGGCTAGAAATAAGTATTTCTCAGTTTGGCTGGAGAAATGCACGCCAGCATTCAGTTCACACCACAGAAAATCTCAGACTACTCTGTTATGTCAAAGACACTTACACAGATATAAATAGCATGAGAGAGGAAATTTTCATATAAGCAACACAAAATTATTAATAGGAGATCAATTTACAATTAGAAGGCTCATATACAAAGTGGTAACCGGAGATCTCAAGAACAGCTACCACTTTCCCTCTGCTCATCATTCAGCACCTTGTAGAAGGCACAGAAGAAATGTAAATTGTTTGTGCATTTAAACACAAACTGTTTATGCATATTACACAAACTACACAAGTGACACATGTATCTATAAAGGCAGATTTCACAATAGCAAGTTCATCTTAGTAAGAAGGACAACACGTCTGAGATGCAATGCTGGGCATCTGTCTTATTTCCACATTCAGAAGATACGGTAAAATACAGTAATTCAGTCCAAGATGATAAACACATGCAACACTGTAGTAAGTCTCTACAAGAAAGAAAGCAATAGAGTGAAAGAAGGGAGCTGGAAGTGACAGTACCTGATTTCCTAGCCTAAATGAAGATATTATTAAAGGTTAACAGCAGACAGAATCCCTCAGCAGAATATTCCTTCTTGTTACACCTTGGTGTAAAAGGAAAAAAAAATGCTGGGGGGTTCAAGAGACCACCTCAGAGCTCCTCCACTGCTAAAAGCCATCTTTACCCCATCTCTGTTACCAGTTCAGAACCTCCCTGCTGGCCAGAACTCGGCTGCCTTGGCCCCCTCTCCACCCATGAGCACAACAACAGTCCCCACAAGCACAACTGTTATTCAAGAGCTGTACCCAGTTTCCAAAGCACGCAACACCCAGAGATGAAACAGTGTTGGCTCAAAGGAATTTCAAAGGATGTCAGATGACTTCAGAGTAAGCATTTTCAGGGCATATCGTTGAGACATACACTTTCTGATGCAGAAAGCTGGGGGGGGAGTGGGGGCAGGGAGCGGGGAAGAGGGAAATGACCAGAATAATGTCTTTCCTCAAGGAAAGGAGAAACACAAATGATAAATCCACTGGGGAAATCACTGGCTTGATACAATCTACTTTAAAAGTTCAATTCAATTCACTACATGCAATGACAAAAAATGTTTAATGAATTTTCTCACTATAGTGAGATTCTCAGTCCTATACCACCTGCATAAGTATCTCGTAACAAATTGTACGTTACTATTTATAATCCAAAGACCTTGCTCCATACTGGTTACCTTTCTTTTTCACCTTCCTGTTGTTTATTCTTAGCATTGAAGAAAATAAACTCCTACAAGTTTCGTTTTAGCTCTCATTGGAGTTTTGGCTGTATGAACAAGTCATCGCAGGCTTCCAAATGAATTAATTAACCTGGTGTGCATGTCCATACAGATGATGCTCTTACCCCTCAAAGCGATGCCAGGTAGCTTGTCACTCCCATCCTGCACTCAGCCCAGAGCAGGTGCCTGCAAACCCCAAGCTAACACTGCTGCATTCAGTAGGGACAGGCTGACTTTACAGCTATGCCGAAGCGGGCCACAACGTGCTCTTTGGCAGCACGCTCCTGAGGCACTGGATTTTCTGATCCTGCAGTGCACAGCTTTGGGGAGCTAAACCAGCAGAACATGTAATGCTTTTCCTCCATTAAAAGAAAACCCTAAAAACCCCAGAAGTGGCACACCGAAGAGCCAGGGCCAGGTAATGGAAGAGGTAGAAACCTTCATCCATGGAGGGAGGGAATAGGACTGTGTCAGCTATAACACAGGCTGTGCTCAGAGATGGAATAACATCCTACGCCCATTCACTAGCTTATGTAAAAGTTAGTTATGCATGTAAATACCATAATGGAAATAAAACTACCAAAGAGAACTTTGGAGAAGTTTCACCGATGCTAACCACACCAGTACTGTCAGCTGAAACTCGCTCAAGTTCAGAGAAAAATTCCTGGCTTTTAAGACTCCTTTTGCCTATCACATGCTTATTTGCACAGCCAGCCAGGTTGTTGGCGGCACCTCACCTACCCTCCTGGCAGCGCTCGCAAGACACCAGCGGAGTACTGCAGTGAGTTGCCCCCATTGCACACGCCCGATGATGAGGAGAGCTGGAACCTCGAGGCAGTCTGCGCTGGGCCCCCATAATGCGCTACAGGCGGCTGAAGGTCCTCACCACAGGCTGAACACAGGGACTCTTCTCTCAGTGCATGACATTTTTTGCACATTTTGAAAACAGGAGGCTGTTGTGTCCTTCTCTCTTCTGTAATGTGTCACCCCAAAACCTTCAAAGCACCTTTCCTACGGGGAATAACTGGGCTTACCTTCTATACTGATCAGGACAGCAAGGCACAGTGAGGAGAAACAACACACCCAAGGTCACTCAGAAGCAAGACGACTGCGATTCCCAGTTCACTATTTTATTTTCTAGGCAGGACAGCTTTTCAAGCATGGAGTTAGTTACCCAGGAGCCTATTTTAACAAGCTAATAAATATTTCTGGTAATTCCCCTTTCACCTTACAACATTAGGTTTAATTATTTTGAAATACCAGCTAATATATATGTAGCAAGAATCTCTGTGTCCTATATAAAATTAGCTGAGTTGGAGATGGGACAGAGGGAAGGGAAGATATTACTAGAACTCACAGAGGCTTGTTAAAAAACTTAACAAATTGTTCTCTCAACATCAAATAATATTTGTGTATGTTGAAGAGGCATTTAGGATGAGTTTTACATCAGACACATAAAAACGGGTAGCAAAATGCAGAGCAAATGCTACAAAACAGCTATAAGCACATATGGGAACTAGAGCTATATAATTGTCAGAAGAGTTTTGAGTTGCAGTCGATCTAATTTAGCATTGACTCCCAGCATCTGGCACCAGAGACTTCAGGGGAAAGTACCAGAAACGGTGCAGTGGGTGTGTTACACGCACGTGGGAAGTTTTCCCCTAGTCCTATGCAAACCATAACTACCAGTCTCCTGACTCAGGAAAAAAAAAAAAGACAACCACCAGTAAATTAATCTAGCTGATGTAATTGATTGATTTTCTTAAGATTATCTACAAAACTTCAATGATTTTTACCCTGAATTATAACTCTGACAATGAAGTTCATCGTTAATCTCTGAATTACACACATAAATTCGAAGGATTAGGCTGTGTCTCTTACTGTGCATTTTAAAGTTATTTTAAAAAATCAAACAAAAAACCCCACTCAACAGCCACGAGACAGTCCTTTCTGTTTAAGCTCAGGACCAACCTATTCCGCCACTGTGGTAACTGAGAACAGCTGTGGCCTACAGGGTACGTCTAAGAGGAGCTGATGGTTGTACAACAACTGGCCTAACCTGAATCTCCCCAGTTGGTACCCTTGAAGTAAAGTATCCGAAGGCATAAAAGGAAAAAAAAAAAAAAACAAACACAGAAAAGGAAGAGCACCAAATCATTTTCTCAAAAGCTTATATTTAAAAGAGACAGAAAATCTGTTTTCAGAGCAACAAGTCTCCCACCGTTTACCAGAGCCAAGCCGCTCCAGAGGCAGGGCTGATGCACACACTGAAATGCACACACTGAAACGCACACGTTGGAATTTGATGAGCACGTCTCATTCTGTCCCACTAAGCCCTTATTTCCAAGGGGGGGGCGGGGGAGGGTCGGCAGACCACCCAAACCTTCAGGCAAAGAAAAAAGCGCGCACACTCTCACGAAGGCTACGGCTGCTCTTCAGCCATGAAGCCCTGAGGGGCTCCCGCCCCACCCGCGCCCG
>NW_010416549.1:619-10969 GCF_000710305.1 Buceros rhinoceros silvestris | reverse complement strand
TTCTGTGATTCTGTAAGCCCAGGGCACTAGCACTGGTAGATGTTGCGGTGAGACACATTGGTTTCTCTGAAGAAAATATTCTGAGTGATTCAGTTTTGATCATTAATGTCCCTCAAGCTATTACATCAAAGAATTCATAAGGATATTGGCATAATTCTCTGGTTAGGAGTGTTTGCCAGGGGTGATTAACCCTTCCCTACTCACATTCTGTGGAATAAGTCAGCTAAAAACTATTCTATAGTTTGCAGCAGTAGAAAAATCGTAAATGTAGTTAACGCCAGCATCTAAAATCATACATTTAATAGAGAGGCACATGGCATGGCCAAAATCTTCAAGAGGCTGTACAGAGATGGAACTGCCTCCCTGGAGGAGCTGCTGGTCTGGAATTAATGCAATGGTGGTTATTTGGTCTTGCCCAGAAGCAAGTGGCGTGGGGGAAGGGAGCACACTGTCTAATGCCAAGTGATTAGTTGCCTGGGTTTGATGTGAGGTCGTCCTTAATACGCTTGTTCAGGACACGGACTTCGGAAAGAACGTGCTGTCTGGAGGATACACTGAGCCTGCCTTATTCCGTGCTGATCACGAGGCAGCGCAGAGCCCGAATGGCTCTGCCTCCTGAAACCTCATACAGGATGATCCACGTGTGTTGGGAAAGCAGAGCTTGGTGTGGTGGTAAGAGCCTGCGCTGCGGTTGGTACAGAGGCAACAGGCAGAGGTGGGAAAGTTAGTTTCTCTCCCACAGGAATTTGACATTTCAACCTTTCAGTCTTTCTGTTTAGGGGAAGACTTTAAACAAAACTTCCACGCTAATGATGCGTTTAATTCTGCGCATCTCTGCTCATGCAGAACTTCCTTATCATTCACGCCACGTTATCTTCTTTCAAGCCTGACTGTTTGTGTGACTGCAGGCTGTGGGATTCTGAGCTGGCTCTGAGCGCCAGCTGATCGAGTAGATGGCACCTTCTTGTGGCAAAGGGCGAGCTCTGCCCAGCAGTTCCTGTGCCGTAAGCTGAAGGTCTTTGGATCCCAGATGCCATTTGCAAACTGGGAGAAGTACTTTGCATGAGTCAGGGCAATACAGAGCCCTGCAGCTTGTGCATGATTTTCTGCCCCAGGTGCTACAGGGGCTGAAACCACTCCTAGCAGGCTGGCTGCTACCCAACTTCCTTCTGTTGATTAGATGAAACAAATAAACTCATGCAACTGCTGTAACAAGCTATCTGAAGGCAAACAGGGCTGCCAAGCAATTACTGTCCAAACCATGCCTAATTAATCTCCTGAGTACATCTTATTACAGAACAAAGCAGAAGATGTCTTTGTCCGGTTAGTGTGTTGGGAGTGTGCACTGCTGATCTGACCTGATGCGAAGCAGGAGGAGCACTGCTGTTAGATGATCGTCTCCAGGACGTGTCTGGGGAGAAACCGTCACTGCAGTGACGACAGCTCTGGCTCACGCAAGCCATGGTGCTGGCAGGCCAGGGCGGGAGAAGGGCTCCCGGTTTGAAAGAGGCATTGTAGATAGCTGCAGTTTTTATTCTGGATCAGATGCTGAAGACAATATACAGCTATAAAGACAGTTTTGAGTTGACTGTTAAACACACACAGTAGAGCTTAAAGGCTTTGATTCACAGTAGATTTTACAACGTAAGTACTGCAAAACACTTGCACATTGGTTTGGGGAGGGGGGTAGTTGTGAGAAATAAATGGTCTGCTTCTGGTGATAGATAATATAAGACAATTCTTGACTAAAATCAGCCAGGCATTCAAAACTGACCAAATGTTACCACTAAATTCTAGATCCAAAAATGGAGAGAGTCTGAATGGGGACCAACATCCTGTCAATAGCTGTTGGTAAATCCCAGCAAACCGCACTTACGGGTTGAAAGGAGAACATTCATGGGCCGGCTCTGGTGGAACACAAACAAATTTGCTTTCTCAAATCTGTTGACATGCACTTGCCAACACAGCTCACAGCGGCAGCGGAAGATAGAAAATGATCTGAAAAGAGATGGCGAACTGTCCAGCTGCAGACGCTTGTAGCTCTCCCTTCCTGAACAATGAATTGCGCTTCTGAAGAAGACGCGACCTCGCAGCAAAGCTGGCTGATGACGACGGCTCTGGAAAAAGAGTGGTAGGGGAAGTCTGGCGGAGAAACTGGACACCCAAGCCCTGCGGCACCCAGTGCACTCCTCCTGCTGCCCCCATGGCCCTGGACCTCTGCAGGAGCAGGGAGGGTCTTTGGCATTAATGGGTTGGGTTTTTTTTAAAGCATGAAAAATATTTTCATGCCACCTTGCTTTAATTCTTAGGCAGAGTTAGGGCTCTGTATTGCCTGGGTGGAACAGAGAACATGCAATAGAAGGGGCAGGAGCTAATGATGAAAAATATCCTTTGCTTTCAGCTTTCTACCTCTGTGTTTGCTGGAAAATAACAGGTTTTCTTGGGAAGTATCAGGAGAGTGTTTGTGACTGAGTTTGCTCTAATGGGCATGAGCTGTGCTGTGCCTCTTAGGACTGTTGCACTCTCAGATGACTTCAGCACTCAACAGTTCAGCTCTTGTGATAACATTTAACACACACTTGTTAAACCATTCAGTGCAAAGGCAGCATAAAGTCCGGCGAAGGGCAGCGCTGCGAACAGTCTCTTTCTGGATGCTCTCCCTCTTAGAAAAAAACGCAAATGAACAACGACAAGGGCTGAAATGTTGTAACTTTTTAGGGTAGGGAGCATAGATTCATTGCCAGTGCTAACGTGATTTAGCAAATTGAGCAAAATAATGTGGAATTATCTTTTAATTCTCTTGCATTGTGTAGGTTTTACTTTGTCAGTTGTTCTAAAAAGCAACTGGTAATTTCTAGGAATGCTGAGTTCAAAAAACAAAAAGAGTGGGAGGAGGAGAAAGAAAAAAAATCATCATTTATGTAGCTTAGTAAATACGATTAATCTGACTCAGCGAGACTAAGCCAATGACCAGCTGGTATTCAGAAATGTTTTTATTTAAACATGGCTTAAAATGCCACAAAAATTTGATCTAGTCCTGAAACCCCACAGAAGCCAAGTTCTTATTGTCTGTACATCTGGGCTTATGGTCAGAACTATTTTAATGTCTTTAAAAAATACAAGTGCTAGTAGGAAAGCAGAGAATCATCAGGGCTTTTGCAGGGCTTAAAGGAATGCAGAGCAAAACGTATTAACGTATTTTAATGTTACAGTCCCAGGCCAAAAACATGTTCTTCACATCCCCGTTACCCGCTCCCCTGCGTGGCCGCACAGGCCTTTGCAGATCTGCTGCTGGTGGGGTGAGGTGTGGGACTCCCCATGGGCGCCTCTGGAGCTGTCGTTAGGCAAAGGAGTTGAATATGCTGCTCATCCACCAGCCAAAGACACCAAGCAAGCCTTGGGAAAGCAGGCACAGGGACAGGCGGCTGCAGCGCTGTCAGTGTCCTGTGTCACCCCCACTGCAGGTGCGGAGGACGGCAGAGGAGCCACGTTCCTTGGCCCGCAGCCGCGCCTCGGGGGTGCGCCCCGTCCTTCCCCTGCTCCAGGGGAGCCCGTCACTGCAGCAGCTCGGCCAAAGGGGCAGCCGGCACTAAGCAGCACGTGTCCGGCTCTGAGCTGTGGAAAACGCGAGGCTCACGCGGCTGCGAGCAGAATCACCCGTCGGTTTTGCACTGCCCAAGGTGTTCATCCAAGTTCAGGCAGGATGAAACTAATTGCTGCTGCAAAATGATGCAGCACCTGAGCAGGGCCTCTCTCAATCTCTCTGACCCGGACATACAGGTCACCTTAACTCCCATAATTTGCTGAATCTTCCTTGAAAACTAACTCTGCCTAAAAAAAAGAATTTCCTTCACTGCATCTGGAGCTACAGCTTACAGCTGGCAGCGGCTATCAGGAAGGAGAGGACAGATGAGCACACACAATAGCAGCTGTTGGAAGGGGACCTGCAGAGGCTGATACCGTGTGGAAAGGACCCCATAAATCATTGGATGGTTCTGGGACTTGATTTAATGTGTACAAAAGAACCTGAAAAAAGACTGAATATCTCTGTCTTGTTGGTACGCTCTGTGTAATAAATAACCCCTATAAAAGTGTTCACCTCCTTCGGCCTCAGCAGTGGGAGCTTTGTGATGAAACACAGCATTTTAATGAAAACACTCACAGTTCTCCTCAAGAGCTAAGGGAGCTTCACCTGAACAGCTGGAAATGTATTTTGTCCATCTTTGCCATCAAAATTATCAGTTTTAATATTTGTATGAATTCCAGAATTCTTTTTCCTGATTCTAACTGTCACCTGTAAGGATTTTATATGTAGATGATGGCTGCTTTCTAGCTGCTCCTAGAGAACCACAGGAGGGCATTCAAGGAAAACCATTCTTTTGTTGGCACTTTATTGTAAAATATCAAGCGTTGTACGTCTGGGATCCAATAACCTCCCACAGCCTTTCCATCGTTCAGCCAGCTCCCTCTGATGGGAACGTCTTTGGGAATCACGAATGACTGTGAGCTGGTTTTTAGCAGCTCCAGGCTCTTTCTCAGCTCTACCATCCTCTAGCTTTCTGTGGTGGATGGAAGTTGCTGCTGTAGAACAGGATATCAGCAGATGAGGTAACAGAGGATCTGCCCCTGGCCCCGAGGTAGCCAAAGTCCTCAGCAGCCCAGATGAGCAGGAAATGACCCAGCTATAAATCAGCAACCAGGCAAAGATACCAGAGATTTGGGGTTAGATGAAGTTAAGGCTGAACTGGAGATTTCTGCAAGGTTTTCTGCACTTGAATCCCGGATGGAGTTGGGCTCTGATATTGCCAGCCCAGTAAAACTCTGTAGCAGCAGTCGAACTGGTGGAGCATGGGCCTGACAAATCCAAGGTGGGGATGGGCACTTTTGTGCTATAAGCTCGATTCTCCCTTTGCCAGGATGCTGCAAGCACTGTGCCAGAGCAGGGACTGCACCCTGCCTGGGACCGAGGAGCTGCTGCATAGAAGATAAACAGGTCAAGGTGCTCACAGCATACATGGGCATGGACCGAGCCCGCAGGAGAAGGTGGGGTGCTAGGTGAAGGAGGTGGCGCGTGGCCAGCAGCTGTGTGCACTGTGGCCTGTGGGCACATCACAGTCTGTGCAGAGCTCACTTCTAACACCGACTGTGGCAGAGTGGCTCAGAGAGAGGAAATACTCTGTCCTGGCCCTGCCCGGGCTCTGTGTGGCTGCCTGGAGAAATTCTAGCTATCCACCAGTTAGCCCTTGATTCATGACATTCTGAGCATCGTGTCCTTAGCTGGCCTTAGTGAGAGAGCATCTCAGCAGAGAACCAGCTTCTAATCTGAAATGGATATAAAAATGCACTTCTCTAAATGCATGTGATTGGTACCACCTAGCCTATTTTCAAGCAAAGACAACCACACATAGCGAGATGTGATTGGGGGCTCTCTTTAGAAGATAAACCCTTGCACGAAAGCTAGGTGCTGGGTGCGAACCGCTGCGTTTTGACCTTCTGTTCGTGGCTATACTCCCTTGTTGACCTGCTTTGCAAGTGCTGTAATTATTGTCTATTTTAATCGACACTGCTGGAGCTGATACAAATACATCACTAGGGCATCTTGTCAGCAGTACACAAAGGTCCCTTTTCCTTCCAGAAGGGTTTGGGTGTTCACTTGCCTCGTAGATTCACATTTAGCAGCATGAATCAGAGTGCTTCTAAATGCAGTGTTAGACCCGTTGCACCCAGTGAGGCTCTGCTGGCCCATCAGCAACTCCAGAATCAGACCAGGTGTAGCTATACCTGCGGCTGTTGGTGTGTTTCTGGACTGCTGTAGAAACATGAACCCCAAACCACCCCTGTTTTCCACACTGGGGTTGCTTAGCAGGAATTGCAGCCACAAGCTGCAGTCAGCAGGGTGCTGGTGATCCAAATGCCTGGGTGGTGTTGGGGACCCCCTGCCTGAGGACACCCTGGGAACAAGGGTGTCTTTGGCACTTGCTAACACTTAGACGTACCCTCCAGTGCCTCCTGGCAGTGGTGGGGTGCAAAATGCCTCTGTCTCACCAGCTTTCTTCCTGCTACCAGGATTTCCTAGCCTTGGAGGAGGTGATCACGGGGCATGGATGTGCAACAGAGGCAAGACTTGTGCCAGCAGCTGGAGGGTCCCGCCTTGAGCAAAAGAGATCTTCACAGTTCCCACAGAGCTTTGTCTCCTTCGTGCTTTCTCTTTCAGTATCTCCGTCTTCCCTGACCTTTCCCAGCTGTTTTGATGCCAAGGTCCAAGCATGGCACTTCCCTGATGGTCCTTTCCCTTTTCGTCACTGTCAGCAAAGGAAACAACCGTTTGGTTTTTCCCCTCACGTAGAGATGGTGATCTTTTAAAAGGCTGGGAGGTTTTTTGGTTGGTTGGTTGGTTTTTCCTCCAGGAACTGAGATCGCTGAGGAATCTGCCTCCCTTGCACTCATTCTTGTGCTGAGATGGAATTGGTCAATTTTTTTTGCAGATGACAGAAGTTTCTCAGAAAAAGGAACAAGTTCTGGACAATTTAGAAGCTTATAAAAAAAAAAGTAAATCAATTTTGTTCTAGTCTCTAGTTGTTTGGACTGTTCTGTTTTCATTGCACATAAGGAACATCCATCACCATTAATACACAAATAAAGATATTTAAACTCAGGCTTTCCTACAGGGAGAAAATCCTCAGCCATGCCACGTATCAAATACGTCAGACCACATTTTCTACTCTAGCCTGAATCCATGTGGGCTAAGAAACCTACAGGCTTCTGCATACCCACAGTAACTAGAGAAGACCCAGACCTCTGAGGATGTTTCAGCTCAGTGCTTCCCCAGGTGAGGGTTTGCACAAGTTTTTTTTTCCATATTGCAGAAGTGTTACAACTACAAAACCGTAGCGATGGGAACTGGGACTCAATCAGTGAGAGCTCTTCAGTCTGTTGTAAACAGATATTGGGCAGCTTGCAGGCACTGAAACTGCAGCTGAATTCCTGTCTTTACCCAGGCATTTTCTGCATACCAAAATTAACTGTGGTCAACAAAGAAACCTTGGATTGGTCGACAGTGAAGTCCTTTAAAAAAATTGCACAGATGAATTACTGTGCCGGGTCTAGGGCAGGGGGAAAGTCTGAATTTAGGATGCATGCTCTCTGCAGAGCCAAAGGAGGTGTGAAACCTGTGAGCTCCTGCAGATACCTCCTAGGCAGGGCTGTCTTGCTGTGGTACAAAACTGGCTGGTACTAAATATTGCTGTCTTGACTGGTGCTCCACCAGCAGAGATGGTACGATGAGACAGAAGAGATGTGAGGTCCCTGCGTGGTGGCAGGAGAGCCGTTTGGTGAGTGAAGGTCTCGGTGTTCTGCCAGAGCATCCGTGGGGTGGGTTTTCGCATGACGCTATGAAAAATTAAAAATTTGAAGGGCTGTCCACCTACAGCAGTAGCCTTCCTCGTATCTCATAGATAAGACAATTTACTTGGCTATGGTGCATTTGAGAATGGGCTGTTAGGAGTGGAAATTTTTCCACTTGTGGGCTTTGAGAAGGGCTCTTAATAGGGCTGGGAGAATGGTAGTGAAGAGGAAACTGCAACTGTTCAGCAAAATGCAGGCTGGAAAGGGACGTCTGCCTATGTACACTCCTGGGCGGACACAGGACAGCAGGGAGGCGAAAGCCACTTCAGCAGAGGGTAAGGCTGAGTCAAGAGAAGGCAGAGATGGCCACAAACTCATTTAGGCTGAAAAACTGAAGCTAGGGAGGGTCTTCAGAGCAGGGGGTGCTGGATGCCCCCTGGCAGAGGTGGAGGGAGAGCCTCCCTGCCCCAGGTCCTGTGGGTGCCTGTGGTTTGCCAAACCCCTTGGTTCTGGCAGACCCTTGTTTCTCCAATGACAGTCACTGGGAGGACAAAATGCTCTGTATTTTATATAGTGCAGAACTTCACCTTTTCCTAGCCTTGCTAGTGACACAGCAGGTTCCACAAGGGTTATGAACGCTTCCGGCAAGAATGACAAAAAGCTCTGTTTCTGGAGAAGCTTGGAGAGACGATTACCAGCTGCAAATAAACTCATAGCCAACATAAAGCAGCCCCCCTTCCTCCTCGGTGCTTTACCCAGCCTGGGTTCCCCTTGGGGTTCCTGCCATTCCATCTGGGGGTCCACACTCTATCGTCACCCCACAGTACACTTCCTTGATTCACGGCCAGGGGCAGGGACATCCTCAGTCTCCAGGAACGGGTGGCTGAAGAGCAACTGTGAAATTGCACACCTGAGGACACAGGATGGGGGAGTTGCACCCTGTCATCTTTTTCTTGGAGCCCAGCAAGAGAAGGGTTAATAGCTGCAGCCTGGTGTGATACAGAGATGCACATCCTATTGTCCAGTCTTGACCTATGGAAAGACCAAATCTCAGGTTTCTCATGTGCTTCTGCAACAAGCTGGGGCTATTACTGCAACGCAAAAAAGTGCTGCTGCAACGGGGGATGTGGGGACAAAGGTTTCCAAATGCTGGCGGGCACAGACTTGCTATTCACAATGAGATGTGACTGGGGATTAATTCTGACTCAGCAAGTGTGCTCAGAGTCATGAGTCAAGCTCCAAGCATAACGAAGTTGACTTAGAAACACGACATTAAAAAAAAAAAAGAGTTATTTTGGCATCTGACACTCAAATTTTTAAGTTACTCTTGAGTCACAGTCTGCCCCTCACAGCCACAGCATTGCAAATTGACTTTTCAATACAGGCAAGTCAAGATTTTCACCTCTTGATCTGCCTCCAGGAACGGGCGTTTTAACCGCACCATTAAACTTCATGGGACTTTCAGTAAAATGATGAGCACTGGCAGCAGTCCTGACAGAGCTGGGAAGGATCTGCTGTAGGACATCGCTTAATACTAAATCCTAAACCTCTGATCTTGAGCGGATAAAGCCCAAATCTGGTTTTTCTGTTCCTCTTGCCTCCACAGTTTAGTGCTTTACGTTATGTTGCCTATAAAACTGCTCAGAGTTTATCCGGATGAACAGTGGGAGTAAGACGTCAGCGAATGAAACCTGCAATGGGAAGAATAACTCTCTGTCTCGCCGATGGAAGTTAAAGGCCCGTTGGTCGAGCTCTGGAAGAAGCTCTCCCTTTTCCAGGGTACGAAGCAGAGACAAGTCTCCACATCTTGCGCAGAGTGCGGCTTTCTGACAGAGCTGACACCGTCTTGGAGCAGGGCTAGCCGTGAAAGTGGGGCATCCAGCCCACCGCAACACCCCAGCTGGAGGGGCTGCGGTTTCCGGGGCTGGCTGGGAGGGATGATGTTAGTTTTTCTGCTTCTTTAGCAAATTGTGGTAAATTCTTCAGGTTTGTAGCACTTTTCTACATCTCTTTCTTTTCTAGCATTGTGCTGGGGTACCACGCTTGTTTGTTCAGGAATCATACGAGTTTTCTGGAAATAAGTTACTTGATAAAGCACCATTTGACCTTGCACAGATTGTTTACTCCCCTCCAGGCTGATTTGCTCTCTGGGTCCAGTTTGGGGCACCCCTCGCATTTCAGTCTAGGGGTTTACGTGCCTTTTCTCAGCTTATTGTGACTCGCTTTTCTACTGAGCTGCTGCCTGGCAAATGTCTGCTTGTAGCTCAGTTTAGCCCAGCCCCTGGGGGAACCACATTGCCTGAGATGCTGTTTGGATCTCAGGTTTCTGTTTACGTATTTTGTCTGTGGCTTCTGGCTCCCTGAATCCCTCCAATGACCCCTAAAACTGACAATTCCCGCTGCTGACAGCAGGCTCCACCTCCACTGACGCTTCTCCCTGTACCTTCGACTCTGGGCAGTGAGTTCATGCCCTGCCTGACTCTGTTTTGCAGCCAGTCTGACAAATGCCAGCACGAAGACCTCTGTGGATTGCAGGAGCGAGTGCCGGCCCCCTGTGTGGTGCCTCGGCGGCTGCTTTGTTAACAGGATGGATTTGACAAACAGGTCTGTCCCAAACCACACATTTTTATTCTTGAGGCCTCTACTGCCATGCTGCTCCTGGGGCATCATTTTTGGGTATCGCTTGGGGGCCCTGCCCTGTGCTAGCTGGGCAATACACATGTCCCGAAGTACTGGGGAGTAATCTGATGCACATCTTCTCCTGATCATACTACACTAAAATCATCAGGAACTGACAAATGGGGAAATACGTGGGGAAAGCTGGCCTTCTACCCCTTATCTGTTAAGCTCATTAAAGATAGCTCTTGGCAGCAAACCAGTCAACCCATGAACAGCTAAAAAATTACCGAACATCAGCTTAAACAGGGAAGCAGAACCTTGTCTTGCAGCCAGCCTTTCCAGGTGCCCTCTCTACCACCAATACATGGGCTGCCAGACCGGGTTCAG
>NW_010416549.1:0-511 GCF_000710305.1 Buceros rhinoceros silvestris | reverse complement strand
GCAGAAAATGTTCCCTGGAAACTTGTTTTATTAAAACAATATAAATGCGTCCTCCATTTCCTACTCCAAGTGGCTATTCTGGGTTAAAAGCAACTGGAATGTTAGGAATTACCAGGAGAGGAACAGAAAACAAAGCAGAACCTCCCGATAAATCAAGCCCAAACAGCGTGTCTGCTCAGCCCTGCTGTCTCGGGCAGATGTAGCAGAGCTAGCAAAGGTACAAAGGTGAGCAGAGGGATAGATCAGCGGCACAAGTGGCAAAAGAAATGCCCCGTACTATGGGTTAAGTGCAGTGTCCAACCAGGGCCACACACGTGTGCTTGTGTCCCCCTCCCCTGGGATGCCCTACGGGAACTCTCTTCTGACCTGTGCAGTTAAACCTCCCAGACACCCCCAGAGGTGTTGCTCTGGAGATGGCTTTGCTGGCCTGGAACAGAGTACAAATGTTTTCCAGGTGGCACAGCGGCCCCTTCCCCGTGGCCCCAGCCGGGGCGCAGCCGCCCCGGCGGGG
>NW_010416548.1:615-1716 GCF_000710305.1 Buceros rhinoceros silvestris | reverse complement strand
GGGGGGGCCGCGCCGCCCCGCCGCTCCAGCCGGTTGCGGGGTGCTTGATGCGGTTTTCTTTCCTGCAGTGCTACCACCTCGGCCCTGTTCTGCTGGATTAAAGCTCCCTGCTCAGTTTTACACCCTTCCTGAGGGTTAGATCTGCCTCTGATGTACAGGTTACCTTTTTTCCTGGCCACCTTTGCGGAGCCTCCTCCAGACTGTGGATTTCTGGTGAAATACCCCTGTGGATCAACAGCTTCACAAGTGAACAACAGGTTTTTAAAATTACCCATTTCTTTTCCTTGAAAGGTTTTGGTCTCTGCATGGGCTCTGCCTCTTGCAGAGTCTGCTGAATAGCTTCTCTGGATAATGTTTTATCAAACTACTCGGAATCTTAAATTTACTCCTCTTTTGTCCTTCTCAGTGTACTGGTATGTTGCATCTTAGTGTAAAGGGCCCGTGAAGCGTGAGCTCCGCTCCAGCCTGCTTTTCATTTATCGTTTTCACGGTCCTGAGCTTCCTTCTTGTTTTTCGCTCAGCAGAGGGAAGATTGGCCAACAAATAGGTTCTGAAAGACATGCTTATCTCTTAAAAAAACGCCAACAGTGCTCGAACAGGCTGACAGCCGCACCCATCCAGCAGAACGATTCCTTATCTTGGAGCCTGGCTCACAATTCCAACGGCTCCACACCTCCTCGGTATTTTAAAAAGAAAGTAGTTTTCCCAGCTAAGCTGCTCCCCTGGGTGTTGGGCCACCGGGTGTTGTACGTGTGTTGTGTCTCTGATGTCCGCCCATCTCTTTTACATCGCCCTGAGCCGCAGGAGCCGGAATCTTGCCCAGAGGCAGCTTTTGGTTTTGCCGATTTGCAGAAAACAGGGAGATGCTGGCGAGTGTCTCCCGATGGCGAGTCGAGTCTCCCCTTCAGTGCCAGCGACAGCGTTTTGCCAGCTCAGTTTTGGAGAACGTCAGGTCGACTCTTGTGGAGCTGGAAGAAACGTTTCCGGCTACGTTTTGCCTAGATGCTCTCGGCGGCGAGGTTTCACCGCCCGCGCGTCAGATGGGTTTTTCCTGTCACGGGGCAGTACCGCCCTGAGTCGCTCAGTGCTGCGAGCGGCTGG
>NW_010416548.1:0-418 GCF_000710305.1 Buceros rhinoceros silvestris | reverse complement strand
TGCCACCGCACGCCCCCTCCCTACAGCAAAACCTCTTTTCTCCTTTTCATCTGCTCAGAATTAAAATTGCGCTGAGGAGCGTGTGTTCAGACTGACTTTGAACCCCGGAGCCTGTCAGTGGGTGGCAGTCACGCCGGAGTCGTTCCTGCGCTGTCCTCTCCTGCATTTTAATTACAGCAGAGCGCAGCTCAGCGCCCGCAGCTCGAGCTGAGCTGAGGGTGCGTCTGTGCTCCGCAGGCACTCCTGCGCTGGCAGGGCTGTGCGTGGCTCCCCATACCCGGGACAAACGTTGTGCGAGTGCTGGTGAAGCTCCATTTTCTTCTTGTGCTCCCTCTCTGCCCAGGACAGGGAGGTCCCTTCGCAGGCGGGTGCAAGGAAACCCACCTGAACAACCCTACGGCTGCTCTGTGCAAAGAAC